>NC_083595.1:26589576-26604576 GCF_027579695.1 Neoarius graeffei
AATACCCTAAAAACAATTATCATCCAATTTGTTTCTTACCTCTTGGTTACCTTGTTAGGCTCCCTTATCCATGAAAAGATTGGTTTTAATATTTTTGTTGTGGCCCCCTGGGCCTTTCTTTTAACAGCATACCCCTCGTTTTCAATATTAAAAAAAAGTGGTCAAATGAACCTCAAAAGAATAATGTAAACAAAAGGTTGTTCTGTTACCTAACTATTACTGAGGGGTATTAGATCACATCTCTTAAATGTTCAAAAAAAAAAGATTTTAATCAGGGCTTTGAACCGGTTCAAGGAACGAAAACGAAAACCGGGAACTTTTTCTATTTCACATGGAACAGAAACGAAACCAGAAACTTTATGTTCCGGAACAGAAACGCTTATTAAAAATAATGGTAACCGGTTAATACCGGTTTTATTTCGTTCCTCAAAGTTTCCGTAGCCTACAAATAAAAAAGCCATTCTTCTCCTGCGCAAGTTTCTATGACCCGCTGGGGTTCACTTCCTGTGTGACGTTCGCTGATTGAATGGAGAGAGCGGGAAGGTGGACTACTAGTGAGTAAGTGCATTACTGAGTGTCTCTGAGCAAAGAAGAGCCTGAACGATGCAACCTCCCTATTGGCTGTTTGTAAAAATGTATCAATTGTTGCCCCTCCCACGGGAATCATCGCGGGCTCGAGAGACGAGACCTGACGAGTTAGTTCGTTGGTAGCAGAACAAAATGTCTGGACACAAATCGGGTTTTCAGAAAAGGAAAGAAAATAAACGGAGGGTTGAAAATACAAAAAAGGAGGCAGAAAATGCAAAACGAGTTTTAAGGTAGGACAAATGGTTACTTTTCTGAGGCGGCTCGCCGTGGCTGCCTGCAGGCTGATTTATTATAGCCCATTTAGTTAAAATAGTTGATATAAAATGTTTATAGTTATAGTTATGTGATGGTTGTCCTGATTTAGACTGGTGTTTTTTTTGGGGGTTGCGCGATGTTGCACCCGGGTCCAGATTAGGGCAGAACCGGCCCTGGCTACATTTCAGGTGTAGTTTGTTTTATGTATGTATGCACTTGCATAGATGTGTACTTGGCCTTCCAATATGGCGCCTAACAAAATCTCGCGGCGCGGTGACGTCATGCGGTAGCCCTCTATAGGGCCTGACTAGCCTTTGGTAACACACTAAACGAATTCTCTTTCATTTTTGGCACTTTTTCTGTTTGTGTAGATGGGAAGACATACTGAGAATCCAAATCGCCAACATTTGAAATAATTGTTTTGAATTATTTCTTGTCTTATTTAATGAAGGTTGTAATAGAATTAGCCTACATTTGGCTTAAGCTGGATGAGACAGAGACATAATTTTATAGCCATTTGTTAAACAGCTGACAGGGAACGTAATTAACCGTTCCGGGAACGAAATTTTTTTTTGTTCTAACCGGTTCGGGAACGTCTATTTAATGGTGGAACCCAAAACCGGAAACGTTAAAATTCCGTTTCTGTTCGGAACGAACCAATAGGAAAAAAATTCTGGTTCAAAGCCCTGATTTTAATTTTATCAACTATAGTAACATCTATAGTGTTTCGGGTCAATTTCGACCCATATGTATTTACTTCAAGAAAAGGGCAAAAAAGTTTTGGTTTTTTTTATTCCTGCCTGTCGATGCGTCCCAGAGACTATCAGTGGCCTCATTGCTGGATCTGTACACTCCAGCAAGAACAGCACCAATGTAGGCATCCAGGCATTCCTCATCAATATCATTCCACATGTTGCCATGGACTTTTTTTCCTTCAAGGTTTGTCATAGCAATTATGACTTTTTTAGTGACAATGGCATAAACAGATCAAAACATGACTTGATGTCACTTACTCTCGTCACCGCAAACCTTGTGATCCCAGGGGTCGTTTTGATGACATTTGCAGCAGCTGTCCTGCCATGTACGTCAGGAGGTACTGAGCTCCAACAGATGTTGCCACTTTTGGATCTGAATGTTTCAGCAGGAGCAGCTTCAGCACCGGTGACGACCTCATCAGACTGATCAGATGTGTCTGTGTCTTCCGGTTGATACGCCACATCATCTTCCTCCTCAGAGACCTGCTCATCTCCATCGCTATACTGCTCTGTGTCCTCTGCCTCATTATCAGCAAAGATATGATCCAGAGCTTGGCTTACATTCAGTCCTCTTCTCATTGTTGCATGCTGTAAATTGGAGATGTGTACTCTGCAAGTCACCAACTCTAAACTCAATTGGCCTTACATGCCTGGACATGTCTGTCTTTGTTTGTTCTGTCAAACAGGCAAAGAGAAAAGCCCCTGACTGAAGCTCAAGTGGTTGGAGGAAGAGCTGGCTGTTGGCTGATTGTGTTTGATTTCAGTTTTGGCATTTATTATTGTTTTATAATCTTATATTTTAACTGGGTCGAAATTGACCCTAACAACACAAAGGTCACAATTTTCACCAGAGTATTTTATAATTTAGTAAAATTATTTTTTTGGATTTTATTTTGTTTAAATAGAAGTTCCTGACAAAGTCAAAAAGTCTTGATGCAATAAACAAATTTATGTAGTACTTTTATGCATGCTAAACCTAAAAACGGGTCGGTGCCGTTCGGGTGGCACGGTGGTGTAGTGGTTAGCGCTGTCATCTCAGAGCAAGAAGGTCTGGGTTCGAGCCCTGTGGCCGGCGAGGGCCTTTCTGTGCGGAGTTTGCATGTTCTCCGCATGGGTTTCCTCCGGGTGCTCCAGTTTCCACCACAGTCCAAAGACATGCAGGTTCGGTTAACTGGTGACTCTAAAATTGACCGTAGGTGTGAATGGTTGTCTGTCAGCCCTGTGATGACCTGGCGACTTGTCCAGGGTGTACCCTGCCGTTCGCCCATAGTCAGCTGGGATAGGCTCCAGCTTGCCTGCGACCCTGTAGAGCAGGATAAAGCGGCTAGATGAGATGAGATGTACAGGTTCCCAATCCTGGTCCTGGAAAACCCTCGGTCACCTTTTAGTGTTCTCCCTGCCCTAACACACCCACTTCATCTCAGGAAAAGCCATTAATTAGCTGCTCATGGGTTTCATGTATAACATGAGCAGGGAAAACCCTTAATGTGCAGGGCAGGGGCGACTCCAGGACCAAGATTACAGCCCTGTCCTGTAATGGCACACCACTTGGCACAACTTTTCATAGCTCTACCCTTAACCCACCTAAAATTCAATATATAGGTAATGTTTTGACTGTAGGTTTACTGTTTAACTTTTAATGTGGATATGAGCAAGTGATCAGACATGGCACTTGCAGGATGAAGACTGTTCATCAGCATGATTGTGTGGCATTGTATGATGCATTTAGAGTACAGATCTCACAGGTAAAATTAATAACTGACAAGTGTGAATATAAATAATCTCAAGCACATAGCTTTAAAAAATAAAGTCAAAGACCAGGAACTGGTCTTTCCAAGCAGTCTCCTGTCCCAGTATTAACCAGCTCTTAAGGTGCATGGGTGCGGCACAGATCTGTTGCCTTCAGCCTCTTGCCTATTAAATTCTAGTTTAGATTAATTATGGTGATTTAAATCTGGAGTGACGAATCATCAGAGCCAGAACTTGGACAGTGCTGGCGTTTCTGTACACTGGTATTTCCCACTGTATAGTCATCACAGTTTGGCCCTTGTCACTCAGCTTTATGCTTGCCCATTTTGCCTGCTTCCAACGCATCAACTTCAAGAACTGACTGTTCACTTGCTGCCTAATATATCCCACTCCATGGTAGATGCCACTGTAATGAGAGAGAATGTTGTTCATGTCACCTGTCAGTGGTTTCAATATTATGGCTGATCAGTGTCTATGTAGCCTATAAGTAAATGTACTTGTAAATGCAGAGCTAGGGTATTTAGGGGTGTTGATGATTGAGTTTACCTCTTATCTTACACAGATTTGTTTTTGCTGCTGTAAAACATTAACCATTGTTTTAAGATATACAGTAGAGGTGATATAGTTTGAACCCAGTGTGGAATATCTTTTTAAGCATATTTGGGGGGGGTGTCCACTAGATGGTGCCATCGAGTTTTAGTTCAGCCTGCAGTCTTGTAGGTATTATACAGTGGTGCTTGAAAGTTTGTGAACCCTTTAGAATTTTCTATATTTCTGCATAAATATGACCTAAAACATAATCAGATTTTCACACAAGTCCTAAAAGTAGATAAAGAGAACCCAGTTAAACAAATGAGACAAAAATATTATACTTGGTCATTTATTTATTGAGGAAAATGATCCAATATTACATATCTGTGAGCGGCAAAAGTATGTGAACCGTTAGGATTAGCAGTTCATTTGAAGGTGAAATTCGAGTCAGGTGTTTTCAATCAATGGGATGACAATCAGGTGTAAGTGGGCACCCTGTTTTATTTAAAGAGCAGGGATCTATCAAAGTCTGATCTTCACAACACGTTTGTGGAAGTGTATCATGGCACGAACAAAGGAGATTTCTGAGGACCTCAGAAAAAGCGTTGTTGATGCTCATCAGGCTGGAAAAGGTTACAAAACCATCTCTAAAGAGTTTGGACTCCACCAATCCACAGTCAGACAGATTGTGTACAAATGGAGGAAATTCAAGACCATTGTTATCCTCCCCAGGAGTGGTCGACCAACAAAGATCACTCCAAGAGCAAGGCGTGTAATAGTCGGCAAGGTCACAAAGGACCCCAGGGTAACTTCTAAGCAACTGAAGGCCTCTCTCACATTGGCTAATGTTAATGTTCATGAGTCCACCATCAGGAGAACACTGAACAACAATGGTTTGCATGGCAGGGTTGCAAGGAGAAAGCCACTGCTCCTCAAAAGAACATTGCTGCTCATCTGCAGTTTGCTAAAGATCACGTGGACAAGCCAGAAGGCTATTGGAAAAATGTCTTGTGGACGGATGAGACCGAAATAGAACTTTTTGGTTTAAATGAGAAGTGTTATGTTTGGAGAAAGGAAGACACTGCATTCCAGCATAAGAACCCTATCCCATCTGTGAAACATGGTGGTGGTAGTATCATGGTTTGGGCCTGTTTTGCTGCATCTGGGCCAGGACGGCTTGCCATCATTGATGGAACAATGAATTCTGAATTATACCAGCGAATTCTAAAGGAAAATGTCACAACATCTGTCCATGAACTGAATCTCAAGAGAAGGTGGGTCATCCAGCAAGACAACGACCTTAAGCACACAAGTTGTTCTACCAAAGAATGGTTAAAGAAGAATAAAGTTAATGTTTTGGAATGGCCAAGTCGAAGTCCTGACCTTAATCCAATCGAAATGTTGTGGAAGGACCTGAAGCGAGCAGTTCATGTGAGGAAACCCACCAACATCCCAGAGTTGAAGCTGTTCTGTACAGAGGAATGGGCTAAAATTCCTCCAAGCTGGTGTGCAGGACTGATCAACAGTTACCGGAAACGTTTAGTTGCAGTTATTGCTGCACAAGGGAGTCACACCAGATACTGAAAGCAAAGGTTCACATACTTTTGCCACTCACAGATATGTAATATTGGATCATTTTCCTCAATAAATAAATGACCAAGTATAATATTTTTGTCTCATTTGTTTAACTGGGTTCTCTTTATCGACTTTTAGGACTTGTGTGAAAATCTGATTTTGTTTTAGGTCATATTTATGCCGAAATATAGAAAATTCTAAAGGGTTCACAAACTTTAAAGCATCACTGTATGTAGATCTACAGAAAGGGTGTTTTTTGGTGTTAACAATGGTAGTGGAGAGCTTGTGTAACATGTTGCTCAGATCACGTGTTCAATAGGGCTGAAATCTGGTGAGTGTGAAGCACTTGATGTAATTTTTATATCGACTTGCATCATTTACATTCTTATCAGCCCCTTCAGTGAGCCTACTTGTCCTGTGTATTGGGCCATTGCGTCATCATAATATATAGTCTATCAGTTAAAGTAATATAGTTTTGTCCTGCTGAAGTTTCAAATATGCCTTTCTTTGTAGTGGCATTTTTATGCACTGTGACCTTACTATAATTACCCTTTGGGTGTAGTTGTTGATGGGCTATTCTTACAGACAGTCTCATCACATCCTGCACTGACTGTTTCAGTCACCTGAAGAACAGTTGCTCTTTGGGTTTTTTCCTCGCATAGTGCACTAAAGCTACTGCATTTGCCCTATCAACTACAATTTTCAAACTGTATTTACTAAAGTCTTTCTCAGAGATCAAAATGTAGATGCCACTATAGTCATCTGTAATTTCTACTGAAATGACCACCAAGGAGCCTTGTGCACCAATCATGATGAAGCCTCTTTCAAAGTCACAGATCTTTTCCTCTTTCAAACTTGATCTAATATTAAAGTCAACCATTTTTCCATAGGCCAGTCTGGAGTGTGGAAGGATGTTAAGATGTTAATTGTTGAATTGTGCTTTTTCTGGTAGTGAATGAGGTTAATATAAAAATCTGTAACTATCTTCTGCTTCTTGAAATATTAGTCTATTAGTTTCTCTCTCTCTCTCTCTCTCTCTCTCTAATATATATATATATATATATATATATATATATATATATATATATATATATATATATATATAGATAGTGCTGTCAAAAATGTCGCGTTAACGCGTTAACTTGACTCAATTTTAACGGCGTTAATTTTTTTATCGCGAGATTAACGCTCTGTGACATGATGCCACGCCCCGCACAGCCAGAGTCCTCTGCCCTCCCCCGAAGAGCCACGGTGCTCGGCCGGTTTCGTTTTCCCATCGGCGGCTCCAGCCCCACTTTGCAGTGGCTGTGACAAGACGTGTTATGCTCTGCAATAAAAAAACCATAATTCGAACACTGGTTGTACCAATGCCGATATTTTCGGGGGGTGTCCCTTATTTTCCCTTGGGGGGGGGTGCTTGCGCTTGTCTCAGAGCGCGGCTCTCCATCGCGCGCTCACTTCGGATATGCAAATGCTTCCCGTTACACACGATTGCTATGTCAATAAACATCATTTTGCCAATATTTTAGAGACCCCCCAACATTTCCCAAATCATGTTTTCAAGGGATCTCATGTCTGTTTCAGGGGATCTCGGATCCCCCGTGTACCCCCGTAGTTCGAACGGTGAGTAAGCCCATTCACTTTTTTATGCTAAGAGAATTACATGGTTTTTCATGTGACAAAAATGTGCGATTAAATTGCGATTAATCGCGAGTTAACTATGACAGTCGCGACATTAATTGCGATTAAATATTTTAATCGCTTGACAGCACTAATATATATATCATTATCTCTAGCCGCTTTATCCTGTTCTACAGGGTCGCAGGCAAGCTGGAGCCTATCCCAGCTGACTACGGGCGAAAGGCAGGGTACACCCTGGACAAGTCGCCAGGTCATCGCAGGGCTGACACATAGACACAGACAACCATTCACATTCACGGTCAATTTAGAGCTACCAGTTAACCTAACCTGCATGTCTTTGGACTGTGGGGGAAACCGGAGCAAACCCACGCGGACACGGGGAGAACATGCAAACTCCGCACAGAAAGGCCCTCGCCGGCCACGGGGCTCGAACCCGGACCCTCTTGCTGTGAGGCGACAGCGCAAACCACTACACCACCGTGCGGCCCATATAGATAGATAGATAGGCCCTTGTCACTCAGCTTTGTGTGCCCATTTTGCCTGCTTCCAACGCATCAACTTCAAGAACTGACTGTTCACTCTTAACAGGTTTTTCTGGTGTACACACTTTCTTCACCTGTCAGGGTGTCTATATGTTCGTCAGAGATGCTCCTCTATGTCTCATTCAAGGATAACATTAAAGTTCATGGAGCGGTTTGGACATGTCTCTCCCTCTCTAACCTTTTGATTCAACTCATGTCAGAGCAGTTTAGTGGCAGAGGATCCTATGCCTATCCTGGGAATATTGGGGGGTGATGTGGGAAATACAGCCTGGAGGGGAGGCCAATCTATCACAGGGCACTATGCACACACTAATTTACACCACACTCTTTACTGGCATGTTTTTGGGTGGTGGTGGGAAACTGGATAACCCAGAGGAAACCCAGAAGGACATGAGAATATGCACAGAAACGCCACACACAGACAGTAACCTGGGCTCAGGATCGAGTCCACGATCCTGAATCTGTGAGACATCATAATAATTTCTAAACTTAATTTATAAACTGTAGGTTTTCACAGGAAAGGAAGAAAGACAGGAACTGTATCTTCCACTTTCTTGTTTTTGAAAATGGACAAGTTATATAATTATAGTTTTGATAAAAAAATGTTTCACCTACTTCAGCATAATGTACTTTTCACTGCCTTTCATTTATTTATCTGCAGCAAATGGTGATTTTTAAGTCCTGTTTTAGTTGTTTATTATTATTATTTTGTCCTGCGTGCCTCATCATTATGGAAATAGTGTCATTTATGGGTCAGTCTAACAGCCTAACCTATATTTCATATACAGTGCTGCTTGAAAGTTTGTGAACCCTTTAGAATTTTCAATATTTCTGCATAAATATGACCTAAAACAACATCAGACTTTCACACAAGTCCTAAAAGTAGATAAAGAGAACCCAGTTCAACAAATGAGACAAAAATATTATACTTGGTCATTTATTTATTGAGGAAAATGATCCAATATTACATACCTGTGAGTGACAAAAGTATGTGAACCTTTGCTTTCAGTATCTGGTGTGACCCCCTTGTGCAGCAATAACTGCAACTAAACGTTTCCGGTAACTGTTGATCAGTCCTGCACATCAGCTTGGAGGAATTTTAGCCCATTCCTCCGTACAGAACAGCTTCAACTCTGGGATGTTGGTGGGTTTCCTCACATGAACTGCTCTATTCAGGTCTTTCCACAACATTTCGATTGGATTAGGGTCAGGACTTTGACTTGGCCATTTCAAAACATGAACTTTATTCTTCTTTAACCATTCTTTGGTCAAACGACTTGTGTGCTGAGGGTCGTTGTCTTGCTGCATGACCCACCTTCTCTTGAGATTCAATTCATGGACAGATGTCCTGACATTTTCCTTTAGAATTCGCTGGTATAATTCAGAATTCATTGTTCCATCAATGATGGCAAGCTGTCCTAGCCCAGATGAAGCAAAACAGGCTCAAACCATGATACTACCACTACCATGTTTCACAGATGGGATAAGGTTTTTATGCTGGAATGCGGTGTTTTCCTTTCTCCAAACATAACACTTCTCATTTAAACCAAAAAGTTCTCATCTTGGTCTCATCTGTCCACAAAACATTTTTCCAATAGCCTTCTGGCTTGTCCACATGATCTTAACAAACTGCAGATGAGCAGTAATGTTCTTTTTGGAGAGCAGTGGCTTTCTCCTTGCAACCCTGCCAGTGTTCTCCTGATGGTGGACTCATGAACATTAGCCAATGTGAGAGAGGCCTTCAGTTGCTTAGAAGTTACCCTGGGGTCCTTTGTGACCTTGCCGACTATTACACGCCTTGCTCTTGGAGTGATCTTTGTTGGTCGACCACTCCTGGGGAGGATAACAATGGTCTTGAATTTCCTCCATTTGTACACAATCTGTCTGACTGTGGATTGGTGGAGTCCAAACTCCTTAGAGATGGTTTTGTAACCTTTTCCAGCCTGACGAGCATCAACAATGCTTTTTCTGAGGTCCTCAGAAATCTCCTTTGTTCGTGCCATGATACATTTCCACAAAAATGTGTTGTGAAGATCAGGCTTTGATAGATCCCTGTCCTTTAAATAAAACAGGGTGCCCACTCACACCTGATTGTCATCCTATTGATTGAAAACACCTGACTCTAATTTCACCTTCAAATGAACTGCTAATCCTAGAGGTTCACATACTTTTGCCACTCACAGATATGTAATATTGGATCATTTTCCTCAATAAATAAATGACCAAGTATAATGTTTTTGTCTCATTTGTTTAACTGGGTTCTCTTTATTTACTTTTAGGACTTGTGTGAAAATCTGATGATGTTTAGGTCATATTTATGCAGAAATATAGAAAATTCAAAGGGTTCACAAACTTTAAGTATTTTGAGGAAAATGATCCAATATTACATATCTGTGAGTGGCAAAAGTATGTGAACCTCTAGGATTAGCAGTTAATTTGAAGGTAAAATTAGAGTCGGGTGTTTTCAATCAATGGGATGACAATCAGGTGTGAGTGGGCACCCTGTTTTATTTAAAGAACAAGGATCTATCAAAGTCTGATCTTCACAACGCATGTTTGTGGACGTGTATCATGGCACAAACAAAGGAGATTTCTGAGGACCTCAGAAAAATGCGTTGTTGATGCTCGTCAGGCTGGAAAAGGTTACAAAACCATGTCCTAAAGAGTTTGGACTCCACCAATCCACAGTCAGACAGATTGTGTACAAATGGAGAAAATTCAAGACCATTGTTACCCTCCCCAGGAGTGGTTGACCAACAAAGATCACTCCAAGAGCAAGGCGTGTAATAGTCGGCAAGGTCACAAAGGACCCCAGGGTAACTTCTACGCAACTGAAGGCCTCTCTCACATTGGCTAATGTTCATGAGTCCACCATCAGGAGAACACTGGCAGGGTTGCAAGGAGAAAGCCACTGCTCTCCAAAAAGAACATTACTGCTCATCTGCAGTTTGTTAAGATCATGTGGACAAGCCAGAAGGCTATTGGAAAAATGTTTTGTGGACAGATGAGACCAAGATGAGAACTTTTTGGTTTAAATGAGAAGTGTTATGTTTGGAGAAAGGAAAACACCGCATTCCAGCATAAGAACCTTATCCCATCTGTGAAACATGGTAGTGGTAGTATCATGGTTTGAGCCTGTTTTGCTTCATCTGGGCTAGGACGGCTTGCCATCATTGATGGAACAATGAATTCTGAATTATACCAGCGAATTCTAAAGGAAAATGTCAGGACATCTGTCCATGAACTGAATCTCAAGAGAAGGTGGGTCATGCAGCAAGACAACGACCCTAAGCACACAAGTCGTTCTACCAAAGAATGGTTACAAAAGAATAAAGTTAATGTTTTGGAATGGCCAAGTCAAAGTCCTGACCTTAATCCAATCGAAATGTTGTGGAAGGACCTGAAGCGAGCAGTTTATGTGAGGAAACCCACCAAATCCCAGAGTTGAAGCTGTTCTGTACAGAGGAATGGGCTAAAATTCCTCCAAGCTGGTGTGCAGGACTGATCAACAGTTACCAGAAACGTTTAGTTGCAGTTACTGCTGCACAAGGGGGTCACACCAGATACTGAAAGCAAAGGTTCACATACTTTTGCCACTCACATATGTAATATTGGATCATTTTCCTCAATAAATAAATGACCAAGTATAATATTTTTGTCTCATTTGTTTAACTGGGTTCTCTTTATCGACTTTTAGGACTTGTGTGAAAATCTGATGATGTTTTTGGTCATTTATGCAGAAATATAGAAAATTCTAAAGAATTCACAAACTTTCAAGCACCACTGTATGCACATATTCTCAATTGGATTGAGGTCTGGGCTTTGATTAAACCATTCAAAGACATTTAAATGTTTCCCTTTAAACCACTCCAGTGTCGCTTTAGCAGTATGTTTAGGGTCATTGTTCTGCTGGAATTGGAACCTTCGTCCCAGTCTCAAACCTCTGGATGACTCAAACAGGTTTTCCTCCAGAATTGGCCTATATTTAGTGCCATCCATCTTTCCTTCAGGCCTGAACAGTTTTCCTGTCCCTGCAGATGAAAAATATCCCCACAGCATGATACTGCCACCACCATGCTTCACTGTAGGAATGGTGTTTTCAGGGTGTTGGGTTTGCACCATACATGGCATTTCCATTGATGGCCAAAAAGTTCAATTTTAGTCTCATTTGACCAGAGAATCTTCTTCCATGTGTTTGGGGAGTGTGCCACAGCTGTTGGGCAAACTCCAAATGTGTTTTCTTAAGCAATGGCTTTTTTTTTCTGGCCACTCTTCCATAAAGCCCCGCTTTGTGGAGTGTACAGCTTAAAGTGGCCCTATGGACAGATACTCCCATCTCCGTTGTGGATCTTTGTAGCTCCTTCAGTGTTATCTTTAGTGTCTTTGTTGCATTTCTGATTTAATGCCCTCCTTGCCTGGTCAGTGAGTTTTGGTGGGTAGCCTTCTCTTGTCAGGTTTGTAGTGGTGCCATAATGGATGAAAATGAGCAGTTATGCTAACTCCGGCGTCTTTACACTATGTATTGTTACTAATGTTCATTAAGATGTAATGTCCCTATCAGCTAAACCGATAAAATAAATATTCTTTTCATTTTGCTATAATGGATTTAATGGTGCTCCGTGGGATATTCAAAGTTTGGGATATTTTTTATAACCCAACCCTGATCTATACTTCTCCACAACTTTGTCTCTGACCTGTTTGGAGGCTCCTTGGTTTTCATGTTGTTTGCTTAGTAGTGTTGCAGAGTCAGGGTCCTTCCAGAACAGGTTGATTTCTCCAGACATCCTGTGACAGATCATGTGACCCTTTGATTGCACACAGGTGGATCTTAATCAACTAATTATGTGACTTGTGAAGTGAATTGGGTGGCACGGTGGTGTAGTGGTTAGCGCTGTCGCCTCACAGCAAGAAGGTCCGGGTTCGAGCCCTGTAGCCGACGAGGGCCTTTCTGTGTGGAGTTTGCATGTTCTCCCCGTGTCTGCGTGGGTTTCCTCCGGGTGCTCCAGTTTCCCCCACAGTCCAAAGACATGCAGGTTAGGTTAACTGGTGACTCTAAATTGACCGTAGGTGTGAATGTGAGTGTGAATGGTTGTCTGTGTCTATGTGTCAGCCCTGTGATGACCTGGCAACTTGTCCAGGGTGTACCCCGCCTTTCGCCCGTAGTCAGCTGGGATAGGCTCCAGCTTGCCTGCGACCCTGTAGAACAGGATAAAGCAGCTAGAGATAATGAGATGAGAGAGATATGAAAGGGGGTGAATACCTATGCACACTCCAGATTTCTGTTTTTTTTTTTGTTGTTGTTGTTTTTATGGTTTTTTTTTTAATTATTGTGTCACTATAAAAAAATTAAAAAAAAAAACGTGCACTTTTAAAGTGGTAGGCATGTTGTGTAAATCAAATGGTGCTAACCCCCCAAAAATTCATTTTAATTCCAGCTTGTAATGTGATAAAACAGGACAAACATTAAGGGGGATGAATACTTTTGCAAGACACTGTATATAAATGAGCGAAATATTCGATATCCATTGTAAAAAATAGTTTTAAAAAAGCTTGGAAAATATCCACCTTTTGGTGCTTTCACTTCATCTCACACTGAAAAAAAATGAGAAAAATCCAAACTTTAATTTAAATAAATTTACTGAGAGAAAAACAGATCCCTCAAAAAGAAATAATTATTTTCAACAAAAACACATGTGCCACCCCTGCATTTAATGCTTTGTACAACCCCCTTTGCCTGTGAAACATCACTGAGTCTTCTACTATAACATTTTGTAAGGTTGGCGATACAGAGCAGGGCATCTGAGACCATTCATCTTTACACAATCTCTCCAGATCATCCAGGGTCCTCGGCCCTCTCTTGTGCTCTCTCCTCTTCAGCTCACCCCACAGGTTTTCACTGGGGTTCAGGTCAGGGGACTGAGAGATGGCCAGGGCAGAAGCTTGATTCTGTGGTCAGTTAACCATTTTTGTTGATTTGGACATGTACTTCGGATCATTGTCCTGCTGGAAGATCCAATGATGGCCCAGTTTTAGCTTCCTGGGAGAAACAGCCAGGTTTTGATTTAAAATGTCCTGGTATTTCATGAAGTCCTTAATGCCATGTACCCTCACAAGCTTTCCGGGGCCTTTGGAGGAAAAACACCCACAAAACATCACAGAACTTCCACCATATTTAACAGTTGGGTTCTTTTCATTATAGCCATCCTTCTTTTTACACCAAACCCACCTTGAGTGTTTTATTGTCAAAAAGCTGCATTTTTGTTCCATCAAAACGGAGAACATGGTTCCAGTCAAAGTTGTAGAAGTGTTTCGCAAACTTCAGGTGCTTGTTTGTGGTTAACTGACAGAAAAGGTTTTTTTTTTTTTTTTTCCTGGCAAACCTTCCAAATAATCTGTTGGCATGGAGGTGGTGTCTGATGGTGGTTTTGGAGACATGGAAACCCCAAGATTTTTTTTTCTTCTGTAATTCACCAACAGTGTTCTGTGAGGATGTTTTTGCCTTTCTTACCCTCTTCTTCACTGTTTGTGGGGGCAAAATAAATTTGGGTTTGTAACAGTTCCAGCTGGTGTCTACTTTTTTATTATTGCCCTAGCAGTAGAAATGGACATTTTTAGGCGAGTAGCTTTTTTTTAATAACCATTCCCTGACTTATGAAGGTCAACACACATCTCCATCACTTGGTTTGTGTGTTCTGTTATCTTTCCCATGTTGATGGATGACTAAGGGAATTTGGCCTCTGTCACCTCATATTTGTACCCCAGTTAAGTAGGAAGTCATGGATTAAAGCTTGAAAGTTCCTACACTCTCCAATCAACTCATAAATATAGTACAATTTAAATGGGAAACATGCTTGAATTACATTGTGTTCACTATAATTTCCAGGGGTGCCAATAACAGTGGCACATGTTTTTGTGGAAAATAATGATTTCCTGATGAGGGATTTGTTTTTCTCTTGGAAAAAAAAAAATTCAATTCAAGGTTGGATTTTTTTTCTCTTTTTTTTCCAGTGTGAGATGAAGCCACTAAACCCAAAAGGTGGATATTTCATGTAGGGCACTGTGTGTGCGCGACATTTCATATTTTATATACTGTATATATACACAACCCCGATTCCAAAAAAGTTGGGACAAAGTACAAATTGTAAATAAAAACAAAATGCAATAATTTACAAATCTCAAAAACTGATATTGTATTCACAATAGAACATAGACAACATATCAAATGTCGAAAGTGAGACATTTTGAAATTTCATGCCAAATATTGGCTCATTTGAAATTTCATGACAGCAACACATCTCAAAAAAGTTGGGACGGGGCAATAAGAGGCTGGAAAAGTTAAAGGTACAAAAAAGGAACAGCTGGAG
>NC_083595.1:26609576-26754576 GCF_027579695.1 Neoarius graeffei
CTATGGGTGAAAGACCTGGACTGCAGGCTGGCCAGTTCAGTACCCGGACCCTTCTTCTACGCAGCCATGATGCTGTAATTGATGCAGTATGTGGTTTGGCATTGTCATGTTGGAAAATGCAAGGTCTTCCCTGAAAGAGACGTCGTCTGGATGGGAGCATATGTTGCTCTAGAACCTGGATATACCTTTCAGCATTGATGGTGTCTTTCCAGATGTGTAAGCTGCCCATGCCACACGCACTAATGCAACCCCATACCATCAGAGATGCAGGCTGCTGAACTGAGCGCTGATAACAACTTGAGTCGTCCTTCTCCTCTTTAGTCCGAATGACACGGCGTCCCTGATTTCCATAAAGAACTTCAAATTTTGATTCGTCTGACCACAGAACAGTTTTCCACTTTGCCACAGTCCATTTTAAATGAGCCTTGGCCCAGAGAAGACGTCTGCGCTTCTGGATCATGTTTAGATACGGCTTCTTCAAAATATAGACTTTTTGCTGGCAACGGCGGATGGCACGGTGAATTGTGTTCACAGATAATGTTCTCTGGAAATATTCCTGAGCCCATTTTGTGATTTCCAATACAGAAGCATGCCTGTATGTGATGCAGTGCCGTCTAAGGGGCTGAAGATCACGGGCACCCAGTATGGTTTTCCGGCCTTGACCCTTACGCACAGAGATTCTTCCAGATTCTCTGAATCTTTTGATGGTATTATGCACTGTAGATGATGATATGTTCAAACTCTTTGCAACTTTACACTGTTGAACTCCTTTCTGATATTGCTCCACTATTTGTCGGCTCAGAATTAGGGGGATTGGTGATCCTCTTCCCATCTTTACTTCTGAGAGCCGCTGCCACTCCAAGATGCTCTTTTTTATACCCAGTCATGTTAATGACCTATTGCCAATTGACCTAATGAGTTGCAATTATGGTCCTCCAGCTGTTCCTTTTTTGTACCTTTAACTTTTCCAGCCTCTTATTGCCCCTGTCCCAACTTTTTTGAGATGTGTTGCTGTCATGAAATTTCAAATGAGCCAATATTTGGCATGAAATTTCAAAATGTCTCACTTTCGACATTTGATATGTTGTCTATGTTCTATTGTGAATACAATATCGGTTTTTGAGATTTGTAAATTATTGCATTCCGTTTTTATTTACAATTTGTACTTTGTCCCAACTTTTTTGGAATCGGGGTTGTAAATAATTTACCATTTTCATCAAATACTTGCGAAACTAAAATGATATTCTTTTCAAACCAAGTATGATAAAATAACGTTTTATTCTTATAAGTGATATCCTTATTATTCTATATAAAATATGAGTGTGGAGAGAAATTGTGATTGTACATGAGAGACCAGCATGAAAGCATTTGCTTGTGGAAGTTTGCTAGGGCCAAAGGAAGCTTAGATATACTGTAATTACAACGAGTAAGAAAACAAAAACCTCCCAAAGATTTAAAAAGATGGTTAGGGATACAATTCCAAATGGAAGAGGGGTATTTAAGAAATAGCTTTACCCATTTTACCTTAAAAGAGTTATTCAGCAATGAAAAGTCTATGAGATCGAAACCACCTGTAGAGTGATCAGCCACCATGATATTTTTCTTTATTAAGTGAGCTCTAGACTTCCACACAAAATCTAAAATTAACCTGTCTACCTTTCTGCAAAAGTCTTGTGGAACATCTAGAACCATAGCTGGATAAATCACACGAGATAAGGCTTCGGTTTTCGCAAGTAAGACTCTTCCAGCGATGGGTAGATCCCGCTGTAACCACGAGTTTAACTTATTTTGGATTACTGGAATGAGAGGGTCAAAATTTAATAAAGATCTTCTTTTTTGATCCCTACATATCATTATGCCCAAATATTTTAATTCAGATTTCACCGGTATATTGTAAATGGTATCAATTGTTGAGGGTTTCAAGGCGAAGAGCTCACATTTAGAAAGGTTAAGGGTCAAACCTGAGGCTTCTGAAAAAGGTTTTATAGTTGTTAAAGATAGGGGAACTTGATCTCCGTTTTTTAGGAATAGGGTGGTGTCGTCTGCTAATCGACTAATTAATAACGATTGATCAGCGATAGAGATTCCTTCTATCTTACTACATTTGATGTGAGTGGCTAAGATCTGCATAGGCAAGAGGAACAGGAAAAGGGACAAAGGACAACCCTGTCGGATTCCCCGTTTTATGTCGAATCTCGGCGTTGTGCCATTTATTAATTTGATAGAGGCATTACTGTTTTTATAAAGAGATTCTATAGCATTAATGAATTTTCTGCCAAAGCCAAACACTTGCAAAGCTTTAAAAATAAAAGGATGTTCAACTGTGTCGAATGCCTTGTAAAAATCCAGAAAAAAAAGAAAACCATTGTCAGAGGTGAGGTGGGCGTAGTCAATGAGGTCTAGAACTAGTCTAATATTGTTTGAGAGTAACCTTTCTTTAATAAAACCCGACTGACATCCATCTATTATGCTATTTAAAACACATTTTAACCTTTTGGCCAATATACTTGCCAGGATTTTGTAATCATTGTTTAATAAACTTATTGGCCTCCAGTTCTCTAAATGTAAATGGTCTTTGTGGGGCTTTGGAAGTAAGGTAATGATACTTTGATTCATGGAGGGGGGGAGAGCCCCATTATCCAAACATTCTAAAAAAAAAACTTTATGCAGGAAAGGAACAAGTACTTTATTAAATTTTTTATAAAATTCAGCATTTAAGCCATCATTACCGGGCGATTTATTTAGCTTAAGCCGGTCAGTTGCTTCGGTTATATCCTTGGGTTGAATGACAGAATCACATAGAGTTTTGTCAGCTTCAGAGATACAGGCTAACTTGCTGGAGGAGAGGGAGTTAAAGAAGTTATCAGCTTTCAACTGTGAATAGTGAGAAAGATAAAGGTTTTGGTAGAAATCCTTACAAATATTTGAAATCTCACTATGAGTTGTCATAACAGCACCATTTAAAATTAGTTTGTTTATAGTGTTGTATTGAGAGCGCTGCTTTTCTAACTTCAACTGGTAACTGGTATTCTTTTCTCCTTCCTCAAGCCATCGTCTCCTAGAACGAATAAACGCGCCATTAGCCTTACAAGTGTATATGTCCGTTGCAAT
This sequence comes from Neoarius graeffei, assembly GCF_027579695.1. Taxonomy (NCBI): domain Eukaryota; kingdom Metazoa; phylum Chordata; class Actinopteri; order Siluriformes; family Ariidae; genus Neoarius; species Neoarius graeffei. The sequence continues at coordinate 26,612,688 of NC_083595.1, forward strand.
TCTACCAATTCAGCTTTTTCGTTTTCATTTAAGTCCTCATAAGGAATACAAGATAAAGTTATTATTCTATTTATAACGTCTGCCTCTACTGATTTGTTTCTTTTAGCTTTTTCAGCGCCAGCTCTCCTGAAAGTAGACTGAATCTCAAATTTGAGAAGTTCCCAGTTGCTGCAGAATCTATTTTCATTAGTAGCTTTAATGAAATAGGCACTTATTTTGGTGTTAATGGATTCTTCTAGTGCCTTGCTCTCAAGAAGTGAAGAATTAAGTTTCCAATATGCATTAAATTTGCCAGGCTGATTATCAGCAAGTTTAATTACAATGCAGTTATGATCAGAAAACGGAGAAGGTAGGATCTCACTCCTAGAAACGTAAGGAGACAATGAGCAGGAGATCAAAAAGTAATCTAATCTTGATTTCAGTGACCCTGATTTGTTTGACCAGGTGAACTGAGCAGTGGTAGGGTTTCTATACCTCCATGTATCCAGTAACCCCAAACGAGACATCATACCAGAAAGAGGGGATGTTTTTTGAGAGGATTTAGCCAGATAACGATCGATACTGTCACAAATGGTTTCATTAAAGTCTCCACCTAGAATTACATGAATGTTCGGGTATTTACAGCAAACAGATTTTACTTGAGCTTCTATTGCATTAAAGAAAGATTGATTTTTCCTGGAAGAATTATAGCCATAGATGTTGCCCAAGAGAAAAAGAAAATCATCTAAGGATGCCACAAGAAAAAGATAATGACCTTCAGGATCAGCAATGGATTCAATAATTTTACCCTGAAATTTATGTTTTAAAATCAAAACCCCTACAGAGTGTATAGAGCCATAGGAAAAGAAAATGTCATCCCCCATTGAGATTTCCAGTATTTTGCATCATTGGGACTAGCATGCGACTCTTGAATAAGACAGAAGTCAGAATTTTGCCCTTTAGCGTAAAGAAAAATAGCTTTTCGTTTTAAGTCATTTCGTAAGCCTCTAGTATTAACTTAACACAATGAGATACCAGGGAACATAGAGCAGTGCTGCAAGAGATCACTTAGAGCAAAGGAGTGATCCTCTTAACGTTTTAATTATCCTCATAGGAACTGGAATAAAACTAATTAACCATCAAGAGTGGACTATAATCATTAAGCACATAAAGACAAGTGAGTTATGTGGCAGAAATTATTTTGTTCAAGTTTGTTATGGCTGCAAGGAGATAAGCCACCTTTAAGACTTAAAATACCAACCTTATAAGTGAGCTAGAAGTCAGAACAGTTGATTTGCCACAGTAATTAAATGTAAAATAAAGAAAGGAGTACCTTGTGGACCTTGGAAATTAAGTGAAGTAGATAATTGAATTTAAGTAGTAAATGGGATATAGGACCTTTTTTTTCAACAAAAGAAAGAAAATTAATAGGTCATATGAAATTACAGCATAGTTGACAAATACCTTGTCACATGGGGCACATTATACCATAAAGGATATCTTTATCCTTGGAGCTGCTATTATTACTATAGTTTAGGCTACTTCTAAATGCAATTTCTTCACCATTATAGATTCCAACACTGTAGGAGTCAGTTTTTAGCCGTCCACGAAAGCCTTTGGACCAGAGAAATAGGCTCGGTGTCCTGCGATGCGGGCTTTTTCAACGAGAGGCCACAGCTGTTGGCGAGATTCACGATCGGCAGGTGAAAGATCTTCAGCGAAGCGTAGATTGTTGTTGGCCAGGAAGCGACAGTTCTTTGCAGCTTTCCATACCGCATCACGAAAATGACACATTGTGAATTGAAGTATGATCCCTCGTGGCCTTGAAGTGATTGTTGTGTTATTTGCTGCATTGTCCACCGGTCATTGCGTTGTAGTTTTCTTCATTTTCCCCAGCCTGTGAACGGAGTCGATGAGGGTGTCAGCTTTGTCTGCAAGACCGGGCACCACTGATTTGCAAATTTCCACCACGCGTTGTCTCACATTCTCCCCTTGTTGCTCCGATAAGCCATACAACCGCACGTTCCAGGGTCTTTTATAATGTTCCAATTCAGCCACCTTGTTCTCCAATTCAGCGATCTTATTCTCTGTAACCACTACACATTTCTCTGTGCGATCAGCATTACATTTAATGTCCTTTATTTCATCTGTTAGAAACTCAACCGAGACTTTCAGACCCTCAATGCCTTTGTCAAGCACATCTGCTCTATCGTTAATGACAGTTTTAAGGGAGGAGATAATGGCCGTAGCTAAGTTTGGGCTTACATCGTCCAAGCGATCACCGCACCTGCCCTTTTTTGAAGCTGGTTCTTTGCTTGGCGTGTCTGATAACGGGAATAGCACTGCAGAGTCCGGTTCTTCGGTGTCCACTGTAATACTTGCTCCAACTTCCATGGAAAGGTCCTTTGATTTGCGCTTGTTCTCCTTTGTTGGCATACTTTTATGCTAGTTCTCGCAAAGACTAATGGCCCTTTTCCACTACCCTTTTTCAGCTCGCTTCAGCTCACTTCAGCCCGACACGGCTCGCGTTTCGACTACCTTAGAACAGCACGACTCAGCTCGCTTCAGCCCTGCTTAGCACCCAAAACTCGCACGGTTTTGGAGTCGGGCTGAAGCAAGCCAAACCGAGCTGAGTGAGGCTGGGGGCGTGAGCAGACACTCCCCTGTGCACTGATTGGTGAGGAGGAGTGTCCTCACATGCCCACACACGCCCCGCGAGCACGCTGGGATCTGTAAACACCGCAAACCCGGAAGAAGAATAATTACGAATTACGAGAATTTCTGAAGCCTTATGCGCCTCGCCTCATCTATACGCTCTTGCCAGTATCTGTTGGCATTGTCGGTGACAACAAGCCACAGCACCAAGACCAGCAACACTAACGACTCCATGTCCTCCATGTTTATTGTTTACTATCCGGGTCGTGAGACTACCGCTTAAAAGATCACTGATGTCACTGTTTGGGGTGTAAGGGGTGTCCATGCGCCTTGCAGTACAGCCAGTGCTGTGAGGGTCGGCTAGCCTAGTTTATACCGGGCGAAGAATGAAATCAAGTAGCCTGACGATGAACCGTAGGGCATCCCAGACAACCTCACCTCCTAGTGGTACACCCTGGAAACTAGTTCCTCGCGGATCTAGGCCAACGAGGCAATGGCTCGGAGAAGGAAAACTCTAGAAAACACCTACTGCGATGGGCTAACAACCCACCCAGTTCAATTCATTGTTACCGAAGCACGGACAACTGAAACCAATCAACCTTGCTTGGAAGAGGGAATGCCTCAGCCTCTGAGAAAAATGACACAGTGCAGTGAAAGCTGAGAGGAAGCTGCACCGCCGATAGCCCTCCTGACTTCCAAGAAAACCCTGAGACTAGGAAACTGGAATGTAAGAACAATGTATGAAGCAGGGAAAACAGCACAGATTGCTAATGAAATGAAGAATTACAAGATCTCAATCCTCGGACTCAGTGAGACCAGATGGACCAATTCAGGGCAGCTGCGATTAGCATCAGGAGAAACGGTACTGTATTCAGGCCATGAAGACGAAAATGCATCCCACACAGAAGGAGTGGCTCTCATGCTCACAAAGGAAGCTCAACGCTCCCTGATTAGCTGGGAAGCAGCTGGCCCAAGAATAATCGTAGCCCTCTTCAAGACCACACAAAATAAGATTAAGTTACACATAGTACAGTGCTATGCTCCCACAAATGAGGCAGATGACGACCTGAAAAACAGCTTCTACAATAGACTACAGAACATCCTGGAAAATGTCAGTGAGAAAGACCTACTTGTGGTCATGGGTGACATGAATGCAAAGGTTGGAGCAGACAATACAGGTTTGGAAGAAGTGATGGGAAAACATGGTCTTGGTGAAATGAATGAAAATGGAGAAAGATTCACAAACCTATGTGCTTCAAACAACCTGATCATAGGTGGCAGCATCTTCCCACATAAAATAATTCATAAGGCCACATGGATATCCCCAGACCATGTCACAGAAAACCAAATCGATCATTTCTGCATCAAGAAGAAATTCCGGAAGTCGCTGCTAGATGTGCGTGTCCAAAGAGGTGCCGACGCAGCATCGGATCACCACCTACTACTGGCCAAGGTGAAGCTCAAGCTAAAGAAAATCCAAGCACCAAAAGGAAGTGCCAGGAAAATGTACAATGTTACTTCACTGAAAGACAAAGCAATATGCACAGAATACTCTTTGGCAGTGTCAAACAGATACCAGGCCCTACAAGAAATGCTGGAAGATGAAGACTTGAGTGTAGACCAGACATGGCAACAGGTGAAAAACCTATGGTCCGACGAGTGTGAGAAAACCTTGGGACTGAAAAAGCAGACACAGAAGGAATGGATCTCCCCTGAAACAGTGAGAAAAGTGGAAGACCGGAAGACTAAGCAGTCATTGCTAAACAACAGCAGAACCCGGCTTGAAAAAAAGGAAGCACAACAGAAGTATACCGAAGCCCACAAAGCTGTAAGGCGAAGTGTTCGGGCGGACAAGAGGAAATATGCAGACAACCTGGCAAAGGAAGCAGAAGATACAGCAGCCAAGAGAAATATGAAGGCATTATATGATACCACCAAGAAGCTTACAGGGAAACACCACCGAGCAGACAAGCCTATCAGGGACAAAGCAGGCACGGTGCTGACCAGGACAGAAGACCAACTCGATAGATGGAGAGAACACTTCAGTGAGCTTCTCAACCGACCATCACCTGAAGATCTACTGCAAATTGCACCACCAGACACCCTGCTAGATATGGACTGCAGCAAACCAAGCAAAGATGAAATAAGAAAGGCAATCTCCCTTCTAAGAAATGGGAAAGCGGCAGGCCCAGACAACGTTCCTGCAGAAGCCATCAAAGCCAGCATAAACACCTCAACCGATGCCCTACACACCCTGTTTAGCAAGATCTGGGAAGAGGAGGAGATACCACTGGATTGGAAAGAAGGTTATCTGACCAAGATACCAAAGAAAGGAGACCTTAGCAACTGCCAAAATTACAGAGGGATAATGCTGTTGTCAGTTCCGGGCAAAGTCTTCAACAGAGTACTCCTGGAGAGAATAAAAGCAGCAGTAGACAGCAGACTGCGTGATCAACAGGCAGGTTTTCGTAAAGATAGGTCTTGTACAGATCATATAGCCACCCTCAGGATCATAATAGAACGATCAATTGAGTGGAACTCTCCGCTGTATGTTAACTTCATTGACTATGAGAAAGCCTTTGACAGCATCGACAGGAACACACACTGGAAGCTGATGCAACACTATGGCATTCCACAAAAGTTCATCATGCTGATTCAGAAAATCTATGAAGGCTCGTCTTGCAAAGTCATGCATGGAGGACAACTGACCAACAGCTTCGAAGTGAAAACAGGGGTCAGACAGGGCTGCCTTCTATCACCGTTCCTTTTCCTGCTAGGGATCGACTACATCATGAAAAAGACCACTGAAGGCAGGAGAAATGGAATCCAATGGACGCTTTGGTCTCAGCTGGATGACCTAGATTTTGCAGATGACCTTGCATTGCTGTCCCACAAGTTCAGTCAGATGCAAGAGAAGACAACATGCCTGGCACAGGTGTCTACACAAATAGGGCTAAACATCCACCTCGGCAAGACCAAAGTACTCAGGATAAATGCAGCTAATGACGAAGCAGTTATGCTTGGGGAGAAGGCCCTCGAAGAAGTCAACAGCTTCACGTATCTGGGCAGCATAGTGAACAAACAGGGAGGATCCGATGAAGATATCAGGGCAAGAATAGGAAAAGCAAGGGCCGTCTACATCTCTATGAAAAACATCTGGAAGTCAAGAGAGCTGACTACCCCAATAAAGATACGCCTGTTCAACTCAAATGTCAAATCAGTACTCCTATATGGCTCAGAAACTTGGAGGCTGACCAAGACAACAACCAAAAAACTGCAGACGTTCATCAATTGCTGTTTAAGAAGGATCCTGAGAATTCATTGGACGGACCATGTACGGAACGAAGTGTTATGGGAAAGATCCAAACAAGAACCCATTGGGAAGACCATCCTGCAAAGGAAGTGGAACTGGATTGGGCACACCTTGCGAAAGCCAAGTTCGAACGTCACCAGGCAGTCCCTGACATGGAACCCTCAAGGGAAGAGAAAACCAGGACGCCCCAAGAACACATGGCGACGCGACCTGGATGCCGAGCTGCGAAGAGCAGGCTACTCTTTCCGAGAGGCAGAAAACCTAGCACAGGATCGGCAACGCTGGAGAGAGGTTGTCCGTGGCCTATGCTCCGCAGGGAGCCAAGGGCCTAAGATGTCACTGTTTGCGCCGCTTAACGACATCACGTGACGTCCACCCACTTTCGCTAACTCCACCCAATGTGTCCACCCACTTCCAGCCAGCACGGTTCAGCGCGGTTGTAGTCGAAATGCAACTTCAATAGCCCCGCTCAGCTCAACTCAGCCCAACTCAGCACGGCACGGCTCAGCCCGACTCAGCCGCGTTTGTAGTGGAAAAGTGGCATAAGCAAGCATGTACAATGTGGTTGGCTATGCGTTAAAAAAAAAAGTTGGTGAAAGAAGTTTGAATTAAATGACAAAATAAAACTTTCTTGATTAATGATGGTTTTGTTTAGGACGAAATCGGTTCCATTGAGGATGCTAAATAAGATAAATAATCTTCTTGTGAGGAACTCCCTACAACGTGTTACGGCAGAGCAATAGGGCCAGGGTTTTATATTTTATTTGGAATCTTCTGAGAAAAAAAGTCAGAATTTGAGAAAAAAAGTCAAAATTTGAGAAAAAAAGTCGAAATTTGAGAAAAAAAAGTCGAAATTTTCGAGAAAAAAAAAAGTCAGAAATCTGTAGAAGGCGGGCTTCCATACGGAAGTGACACTCACTCGTGGCCGGTAGACATGAATGGCTGAGACCAGAGCCATGGAATTCAGAGTTGTGACAACCGGGGTACAGGAAGTCGGTTGGTGATGTGATTCACGTAGATTCAAATACTTCTAGGCAGCAGCTTTCTGTTTGCTAGAGACTAACACAGAACCACTACATAACAAGCAAAACCCAATCCCGAAATAACATTTGATTAAGTCGTCCATTTCAGCAGCACTAAACACAGTAGTAGCATACTGTGGCAGCGGGGGCGTGGTCAAGCGCCGTTCTGTGACAGGAGGGCGGAGTCAGGGAAGGTAAGTGGCAGAATCACTATACCTGATGTCAATTAACCTGTGTTTGTGTGTGGTTTCCCAGTGACCGCACCCTACTTAAAGAGGGAGAGCAGAGGAGCTCATCCCCGAACCAGACGCCGGTTGTGTGTGTGTCTGTTAGTCACTGGATGTTTCACTGAAAAGTGTGGGATACAAATTTGAAACAGGAGAGAAAAATGGAGGACGTGAGTGTGCGAATGGAACGTGATAGACCGACTACAGTAACGGAAAGAAAGCGAGAAGAAAAGATGTTATGTTATATACGAAGGAAAGGAATGTACACAACCGGCGTCTGGTTCGGGGATGAGCTCCTCTGCTCTCCCTCTTTAAGTAGGGCGCGGTCACTGGGAAGACACACACAAACACAGGTTAAGGCTACGTTTACATTAGACCGTATCTGTCTCGTTTTCTTCGCCGGAGTGCGCACCCTCCAGAGGGCACTCGCTGTTCAGGGCGGAGTGATTTGGAGCGCAGGATGCCTGCGGAGCCGAGCGTATCCGTGTATTAGGCTTGCCATCCTTCTACTTGCAAGTGGTGAGCCTTGCGCGGCTTGCTATCCTTCTACTTGCAAGTGGTGAGCCTTGCGCGGCTTGCCATCCTTCTACTTGCAAGTGGTGAGCCTTGCGCGGCTTGCCATCCTTCTACTTGCAAGTGGTGAGCCTTGCGCGGCTTGCCATCCTTCTACTTGCAAGTGGTGAGCCTTGTGCGGCTTGCCATCCTTCTACTTGCAAGTGGTGAGCCTTGCGCATGCCCTAAATGCACTGGGATCATGTTACGCGCCGTCTGAAATGCACTGGGATCATGTTACGCGCCGTCTAAAGTCATGTGATTAGCGTATCCGCGTATTGCCGTTGCTGTGTGCACGGCTAACGGTTTTAGTGTAAATGCGAATCGTTTTAAGAACGTTAATCTGATGATCCGCTGATTGGACGTAATGTAAACGTAGCCTAATTGACATCAGGTGTAGTGATTCTGCCACTTACCTTCCCTAACTCCGCCCTCCTGTCACAGACCGGCGCTTGACCACACCCCCGCTGCCACACAGACTAATGGCCCTTTTCCACTACCCTTTTTCAGCTCACTTCAGCCCGACACGGCTTGCGTTTCGACTATCTCAGAACAGCACGACTCAGCTCACTTCAGCCCTGCTTAGCACCCAAAACTCGCACCGTTTGAGTGGGGCTGAAGCGAGCAAAACCGAGCTGAGTGAGGCTGGGGGCGTGAGGAGACACTCCCCTGTGCACTGATTGGTGAGGAGGAGTGTCCTCACATGCCCACACACGCCCCGCGAGCACGCTGGGATCTGTAAACACCGTAAACCCGGAAGAAGAATAATTACGAATTACGAGAATTTCTGAAGCCTTATGCGCCTCGCCTCATCTATACGCTCTTGCCAGTATCTGTTGGCGTTGTCGGTGACAACAAGCCACAGAACCAAGACCAGCAACACTAACGACTCCATGTCCTCCATGTTTATTGTTTACTATCCGGGTCGTGAGACTACCGCTTAAAAGCTCACTGATGTCACTGTTTGCGCTGCTTAACGACATCACGTGACGTCCACCCACTTTCGCTAACTCCACCCAATGTGTCCACCCACTTCCAGCCAGCACGGTTCAGCGCGACTGTAGTCGAAATGCAACTCCAACAGCCCCGCTCAGCTCGACTCAGCCCAACTCAGCACGGCACGGCTCAGCCGCGTTTGTAGTGGAAAAGCGCCATATGTCTCCGTCAGCTCTGAATGACCTGGTACTTCCTGGTAGCCTAAATTTGCGACTTTTTTTCTCGAAAATTTCGAGTTTATTTTCTCAAAACTTTTGACTTTTTTCTCGAAATTTCTGACTTTAATCTCGAAAATAATGAGTTTCTTTCTCAGAAATAAAAAAAAAATATGTATTTTTTTAGTGGCACTATCGCTCTTCCGTAACGTGTCACTCACACCGTCGCCTTTTTTTTTTTCGGTGCGCCACAGCTTGGATTTATAAAAACTGATGATGCATGTCTAGTCAGCGGGAAAAACACTGGGAGTGACGTCATCGGAGTGAAATATCAGGAAATGTGTCACTCAGATCCATGATGTATTTCGTATGAAAAATGAGTTTTTTCAACACGAGAAGATAAACTTCATATCTTCAAGCCAGTGTGTGATTTACTTTTTATTATATAGACACATTCACAAACAAAAAGTTCACAAATTTATCATAATTCATTGACATCCTCACGAGTGAAGATATTGAAAAATATGTCCTGGATGTACTTCGTATGAAAAATGAGTGGGATATTTCCCAGTAAAACACCCGTGTCTATGTAAAATATATATACACGTGTGTGTGTGTGTGTGTGTGTGTGTGTGTGTGTGTGTATATATATATATATATATATATATATATATATATATATTTTTTTTTTTTTTCATTCCAAATAAGCTAGCTAGTTTGGTGGAAAGGGGATGGTGTAACTGAAAGTGTTGGTCATACTGAAATTTATTATTATTATTATTATTATTATTATTAATGTTTAATATTTTACTTTCCATTGAGGAACTTTTACTTAGTTTTGACCTTCTTTTGTGTCAGGAATAAACTGTTGTCCACTGTGTGTGTGTGTGAGAGAGAGAGAGAGAGAGAGAGAGAGAGAGCACTGTGATGGGCTGAATGTGTGTTATCACACTGAAAACTCATGATCAGGCCTGAGGAAAAATAGCAGTATGTTTCAGTTTGTCTCATGACCAGGAAGTCGATATATAGATATTTATTTATTACATCTTAACAACTTTCTCTATTTGATTGTATTTATAATAATAATTGCTGTTTAAATGACATTTTGCAAACGACAGTGCCATTTATGTACATCAACCTCACAAGTTTCCTTTTAATGTTAACGTTGAAAATAAAGCCAAGCAACACACGGACTAATTAGTTATTTGCATCTGTTAATTAAATTGTAAATAAATAGGTTAAATATATGTGTACAGGTAGAACACTAAAATACCAAGCTAGCTGTTAGATATTTTTTTCCTTGCAGGTGGTATAAAGAAGTGAAAGCAGTTCATAATCTCTCCTGAATTATTAATGCATGTCTAACCAGTCTGTATTGCAGATGATGAGTAAGAAAAGAAATCATGAGTAAGCTGCCAGTGAAGAATGTCTGTGCAGTAATGTCTGCTGGGAACTCACCTCCCATTTGTTTTAAAGGGATCCTCCAGCGGATTTATTTTCAAACTTATTTTAAAGGTAGACTGCCTTTCAGGTTTTTCAAGTCTAGGTCATAAAAAGAATTTTCCCTGACACTCAATTGTTTTTGTTTAGTGAACTGAAAGTAACTGAATTTGAATCACAGACTTCCTATTTTATTCATTTTTTAAAAATAGAACAATTAATGAATTTAGGGCCACGCGGCCCTAACTTCTCGGCTATTTTTTCTTGCTTCACCATGACCCAATTCAAGATACAACTTCATGCATCACTTGGTGGGCTTTCTCCTTTCACGCAAGGCATTGCGGGATACAAATTTGAAACAGGAGAGGAAAATGGAGGACACGAATGAAACATAAAGACCGACTACAGTAACAGAAAGCGAGAAGAAAAGATGTTATGTTGCAAAGGAAAGGAAACACAGGACCAAACTAATAAATATCGGCGGTCAGCGAGCACCTCGCTGTGATCAGCTGTTCGTTTAGCGAGAAAATTATGTAATTGTCAGTGCACAGTCAAGGTAACCTGTCGATAGTAGTAATGCAACACTGTGGATGCCAGCTGCCATAAAACCCAAAAGAACAAGGAAAAGAAGCAGGTAAAACTGTGTATGTGCACACCGGCCTTCCTCTGTCTGCTTAACTGCATGAAGCGAGTGATTTCATGCACATTATTTGTGAGGAAATCCCTTCAAATTAAATAACTTCCCAGCCACAAAATAACCTTTTTTTTTTTTTAGATATTACAGAAATAAACATATATCACTGTGGCAGCGGGGGCGTGGTCAAGCGCCGGTCTGTGACAGGAGGGCGGAGTCAGGGAAGGTAAGTGGCAGAATCACTACACCTGACGGCAATTAACCTGTGTTTGTGTGTCTTCCCAGTGACCGCGCCCTATTTAAGGAGGGAGATCGAGAGCAGAGGAGATCATCCCTGGACGAGACGCTAGTGTGTGTGTGTGTGTGTGTGTGTGTGTGTGTGTGTGTGTGTGTGTCTCAGTGTGTTTGGAATCTGTCTATTGTCAGACTGAAAAGTGCGGCAATAAAGCCTCTGTGTGCACCTGATCTCTGTCCTGCCGTCCTCTGTGCTCCACCCACACGTAGCGAACCGTTACAGTGGTGCTGAAACCCGGGATCCAGAGTGGAGCACCCACCGATCAGCCCCATGGAGTCCTCCCCGTTCGCCGACCTGGTCCACGCCCTCGCCACGGCCCAGCAAAGCCAGCACCAGGCGCTCGTCACCCTCCGGAAGGAACAAGAGCGGCGCTTCGAAGCCCTGGTGCTGGCCCAGCAGGAAGACCGCGAGGCGTTCCGGCACCTCCTCGCGTCAGCGGGGTGCACCAGCGCTCCGGCCACGGGCCCGTCTCCCCTCACTGTCACCAAGATGGGCCCGCAGGACGACCCTGAGGCGTTCATCACGCTATTTGAACAGGTCGCACAAGCCTCGGGGTGGCCGATGGAGCAGCGCGCGGCGCGCCTCTTCCCCCTCCTAACGGGAGAGGCACAGCTGACCGCGCTACAGCTCCCCGCCGACCGCCGGCTGGCCTACGAGGACCTCCGCCGGGCCGTCCTCCAGCGTGTGGGGTGCACTCCCGAGCAACAGCGCCAGCGCTTCCGCGCTCTGCGCTTGGAGGAAGTCGGCCGGCTGTTCGCGTTCGGCCAGCAGCTCCGGGACGCCTGCTGGCGGTGGCTGAGGGCCGACGACCGCGACGCCGAGGGGATCATCGGCCAGGTGGTGCTGGAACAGTTCGTCGCTCGCTTACCCACAGGAACCGCGGAGTGGGTCCAGTGCCACCGCCCGGCGTCGCTGGATCAGGCAGTGGAGCTGGCGGAGGATCATTTGGCGGCTGTTCCGGCGGCAGGACAGCAGATGGCGTCTACTCTTCTCTCCTCTTCTCTCTTTCTCTCTCTCTCTCTCTCTCTCTCTCTCTCCCCCTCCTTCTGTGTCCCGTCCTCGCCCCATTCCCCCACCGTGGAGACGGGGGCCGGCACCACCCCAGCCGGCCCGCCGCACCCGCGGTGCTCTCCTGTTTCTCCCTTCTGTGTCTGTCTCTCCCCCCCTCAGGTGAGTGAGTCCCAGAACACCGGTGCAGAGGGAAAGCCCGGGCCAGTTTGCTGGCGCTGCGGGGAGCCGGGCCACCTTCAACAACAGTGCACGGCAATGGAAGTGGGCGCGGTGGTTCGGATCCCCGACGCGCCAGAGGCCGCCCTCGATCGGGCCGGAGTGTATCGCATAACGGTGAGTATTCAAGGGGCTACATATCAGGCGTTGGTGGATTCGGGTTGTAATCAGATCTCAATTCGCCAAAGCCTGGTGTAAAACGAGGCATTGGGGGGAGCGCAGGGGGTGAAGGTGTTGTGTGTGCATGGGGATGTTCACCGCTACCCTTTGGTGTCGGTCCACATTTTTTTCAGAGGGGAAAAATCTATAGTGAAGGCGGCGGTTAATCCTCGCCTTACCCACTCTTTAATTTTGGGGACTGATTGGCCAGGATTTCGGGGGTTAATGAGATGCTTAGTAAAGAGTGGGTCCTGCCATTTGACAGGGGGAGGTCCCGGTGTCGCTTTGGCGGGAGCAGCTGTCACAGAGCCGTCTACGTCATCTCCGCGTCAGAGTGAGGAGCCGCCGGCTCCTCCTCTCTCTACTGGGGAATCCCTCGCGGATTTCCCATTAGAACAATCGCGAGACGAGACTCTGCGACATGCGTTTGACCAAGTGAGAGTAATCGATGGTCAAACGCTCCAGCCGAACGCCACCCCGTCCTTCCCCTACTTCGCAATTATGAAGGATAGGTTATACCGAGTGACGCAGGACACTCAAACTAAAGAGCGAATCACGCAGCTTTTAATTCCGAAGAGCCGCCGGGAATTGGTATTCCAGGCGGCTCACTTTAATCCCATGGCTGGACACTTAGGGCAGGATAAGACACTAGCCCGAATAATGGCCCGATTCTATTGGCCGGGGATTCGCGGCAATGTTCGTAGGTGGTGTACGGCATGCCGCGAATGCCAGTTAGTAAATCCAGTGGCCATTCCAAAAGCGCCTTTGCGCCCTCTTCCATTGATCGAGACCCCGTTTGAGAGAATTGGGATGGATCTCGTCGGGCCATTAGATCGGTCAGCACGAGGGTACCGCTTTATATTAGTTCTGGTGGACTATGCAACGCAATACCCGGAAGCAGTGCCTCTGCGCAATATCTCAGCATGCAGTATTGCAGAGGCACTCTTCCGCGTTATCTCCCGAGTCGGAATCCCGAAAGAGATTCTGACTGATCAAGGACAAGTCAAGTTTATTTGTATAGCGCTTTTAACAATAAACATTGTCGCAAAGCAGCTTTACAGAATTTGAATGACTTAAAACACGATCTAATTTATCCCTAATCTATCCCCAATGAGCAAGCCTGTGGTGACGGTGGCAAGGAAAAACTCCCTCAGACGACATGAGGAAGAAACCTCGAGAGGAACCAGACTCAAAAGGGAACCCATCCTCATTTGGGCAACAACAGACAGCCTGACTATAATATTAACAGTTTTAACATGAGGACAGTTTCGTTGATGTTATAACTCTTCATTGATGGAAACTTGAGTGCAAAACTGTTCATGATAACTGCAGTCCTAAAGTTAGCAAGGCAACTGTAAACTGTGGGTGGTAGAAAAGGGCAACTGGACTTGCTTGAAGATTCTTGAAAACGTTTCACCTCTCGTCCAAAAGGCTTCCTCAGTTCTGTCTGACTAATAGGGAGTATCAGATATTTATCCTCTCCTGGCTCAGAATCAGAATTCTGATGACCAGCTCATCTAAGGTGTCACTGAGGCATCATGTTGGTGTGGGTCGCTGGAGGCTGGGTGTGAATGGCGAGTCATTAGGGTGATCAAAGGATTGCCCGTTAGGGTGATCAATGGCAATCTGACTCTCTCTGTCCTCCTGTGAGTCCCCGAAAACAGCTGGGTCCTGGCGTACACCCAGCCGTCTGGGAAAAGTGTCCAAGACCACCTTGTAGATGGTTGACAAATGATGTCTTAGACCCCCACCTCTGTTCAGTGATGGCCGTTCCAGGTTTACAAAAATGGCTTCTTTGACTCCTCGCTCATATCAACGATCCTCTCTGGCTAAAATGCGTACGTCACAATCCCGAAATGAGTGTCCTTCATTGTTAAGATGAATGTAGACAGCCGAGTCCTGGCCTGAGGAGCTGGCTCTCCTGTGTTGGGCCAAGCGCATGTATAGCGGTTGCTTCGTCTCCCCAATATACGAATTTGTGCAATTCTCACTGCACTGAATTGCATACACTACGTTGTCCTGTTTGTGTCTGGGTATTCTGTCCTTAGGGTGGACCAGTTTCTGCTTCAGGGTGTTATTGGGTCTGAAATGTACTGGAATGTTGTGTTTGTAGAAGATCCTCCTGAGTTTCTCAGATAGACCAGAAATGTAGGGAATGACAATGTTCTTGCGTTTGTTCCTGTTATCATCCTTGTCAGTTATGTTCCTTTTTATGCTCTTTTCGGGGACTCACAGGAGGACAGAGAGAGTCAGATTGCCATTGATCACCCTAACGGGCAATCCTTTGATCACCCTAATGACTCGCCATTCACACCCAGCCTCCAGCGACCCACACCAACATGATGCCTCAGTGACACCTTAGATGAGCTGGTCATCAGAATTCTGATTCTGAGCCAGGAGAGGATAAATATCTGATACTCCCTATTAGTCAGACAGAACTGAGGAAGCCTTTTGGACGAGAGGTGAAACGTTTTCAAGAATCTTCAAGCAAGTCCAGTTGCCCTTTTCTACCACCCACAGTTTACTATGACCTGGATGATTGAGAATCTTCACAGACAAGACAACTGTAGTCCTCAGCCATAAAAGCATTACTGTAAGAGTCCAGAGCATCCTCTAGGTATAACCCTCAACTGTCCTCATGGGGCCGTCCTTCACAGGAGCGGTGCGATAAAACTCCGACCAGACACAGGGCACCAGGATGGATCAAGCAGGTCCGAGGGGCAGAAGAGGCCAGCATCTCAATCCCAGGACCAACATGTAACTCAGAGGGACAGATTGGGGGGGGGGGGGGAGAGAGAGAGAGAGAAAGAAAACACATGTTGTTAGGTATGCCCTAAAAATGACAAGTATTAAATCTGTGTGGTAGGCTCGCAGAGATGAGTGTCTTTACATCAGGCATAACACACAACAATGGCATGTTAATATGGTAAAAAATATATCATGACCTGCTCTGGCTGGATGCTTGATTGGGTGATGGGAGCACACTCCTCAGCAATGATGAGATGCAGATGGGACCCTTAGGGCTGGCCAAGACAATTCAGTGACATTTCACCGGGTCTGGGATATGCGACAGAAAGTCTGACGGCCGATTCCCTGCAGGCTACGATAGCCAGTCGAGGTCTCCACCCTCTCCACCAAAAGATTTCCTGTTGACTCCATGTAACTCAGATGGACAGATTTGGGGTGGGGGAGGGGAGGGAAAGAAAACACAGGTTGTTAGGTATGCTCAATGTCACCTGAATAAGTAGGAGCAGTATACATATTGCACCGAGTACAAGCAGGGACTCCGGGAACTAACTATGACAGCATAACTAAAAGGAGAGAGCCAGAAGGTAACACAGGCATGAGGGAGCCCCGGGACATAAAGCAGCCAGCCACTACACTGTCAACAAACTCGAGTGAGCAAGCGAGTGGGGACTGACAGCATCCATACATCCCAGTTTACCAAAACACTCTATGTCTGAGGACCCTCTAGATCTACACCTTTACCTCATAAACACCATTAACAAAAGGCTTGACTAAACAGATATGTTTTCAGCCTAGACTTAAATGCTGAGACTGTGTCTGATTCCCGAACATTACTTGGAAGGCTGTTCCATAACTGTGGGGCTTTGTAAGAAAAAGGCTCTGCCCCCGATGTAGCTTTCACTATACGAGGTACCAGCAGATAGCCTGCACCTTTTGATCTAAGTAGGCGTGGCGGGTCATAGAGGAGCAGAAGTTCACTCAGGTACTGTGGTGTGAGACCATTTAGTGCTTTAAAGGTCAATAGTAGTATTTTATAATCAATACGAAATTTGATTGGGAGCCAATGCAGTGTGGATAAGACAGGCGTGATGTGGTCATATTTTCTAGTTCTAGTAAGGACTCTTGCTGCTGCATTTTGAACTAACTGGAGCTTATTTATGCACTTATTGGAACATCCAGACAGTAAAGCATTACAGTAATCCAACCTGGAGGTAACGAAAGCATGGACTAGTTTTTCTGCGTCACGCAATGACATTAAATTTCTTATCTTTGCAATATTTCTGAGATGAAAGAAAGCTATCCGGGTGATGTTATCAATGTGAGTTTCGAATGAAAGACTGGGGTCAATAATCACTCCGAGGTCTTTTACTGCTGCACGTGAAGAAACAGAAAGGCCATCCAGAGTCACTGTGTAATCAGAAAACTTACTTCTAGCTGTATGTGGTCCTAGTACAAGTACTTCAGTCTTGTCAGAGTTAAGCAGAAGGAAATTAATAAGCATCCAGTGTCTAATGTCCTTAACACATTCCTCAATTCTATTAAGCTGGTGTCTCTCATCAGGTTTTGCAGAGACATACAACTGTGTGTCATCAGCATAACAGTGGAAACTAATACAATGTTTACGAATAATATCACCCAGAGGTAACATATATAGAGAAAAAAGCAGTGGACCCAAGACAGAACCTTGTGGAACACCAAACTTTACCTCAGTACGTCTAGAAATATCACCATTTATATCAGCATACTGATAACGATCAGTTAGATAAGACCTGAGTCAGGAGAGGGCCATTCCCTTAACTCCCACAACATTTTCTAGTCTATCCAGAAGAATGGAATGATCAATGGTATCAAATGCTGCACTAAGGTCAAGCAACACAAGTAGCGAGAGACAGCCCTGATCAGACGCCAACAGTAGGTCGTTTACTACTTTAACCAGTGCTGTCTCTGTGCTATGATGAGGTCTAAATCCTGACTGATACATTTCATGGATGTTATTCCTATGTAAATATGAGCATAACTGCTGTGCCACAGCTTTTTCAAGGATCTTGGAGATAAAGGGGAGGTTTGATATTGGCCGATAATTGGACAGCTGACAGGGATCAAGGTCAGATTTTTTAATCAGGGGTTTGATAACTGCTAGTTTAAAGGATTTGGGTACATAGCCAATCCTAAGAGAAGAATTTATTATTTTTAGAAGCGGTTCAATTACTCCAGGCATTATCTGTTTGAATAGATGTGTAGGTAAGGGATCTAGTACGCAAGTTGAGGCTTTTGATGTAGAGATTAATGAAAGTAATTCAGTTTCTTTAAGGGGAGTAAAACATTCTAACTGATGATCTGATACAGTTATATAGTTAACTACAAGGTCACTTTCATTGTCTGACCTTAAATTAGTAGTTTGAATTTTTTGTCGGATATTCTCAATTTTGTCATTAAAAAAATTCATGAAGTCGTTGCTACTACATACTGCAGGTGTGCATGTGTCGATAGTGGACTTATTCCTGGTTAATTTTGCTACAGTATTAAATAGGAATCTAGGATTATTTTTGTTATCTTCTATTAGGGAGGAGAAATATGTTGATCTCACAGCACTAAGAGCTTTTCTATACTTCAGGAAGCTCTCCTTCCAAGCTAATTTGAACACGACCAATTTTGTTTGACACCATTTACGTTCCAATTTTCAAGTGGTCTGTTTTAATGTGCGAGTGTCATCATTATACCAGGGTGCTAATTTTTTGTCTCTGACCATTTTCCTTTTTAGAGGAGCTACATTATCTAAAGTATGGCGGAATGTTGACTCTAAGCATTCAGTTGCCTGATCAAGTTCTGCAGGGGCTGACAGTGACCCAATCAAAGTTGACAACTCTGGGAGATCATTTATAAAGCTCTGTGTAGTAGTTGACGTGAAAGTACGTTTAATACAGTAGCGTGGTGAGGTGCATATATTATTACTCAGACATAGTTTGAATGAGATGAGATAATGATCTGAGATAACTTCAGACTGTGGAAGTGTGACTATATTGTCTACGTTTAATCTGAATGTTAGTATTAGATCAAGGGTGTGACCACCATTATGGGTCGGTCCTATGACATTCTGCTTAATCCCGACTGAATCTAAGATGGACACAAACGCTGTTTTTAAAGGGTCTTCTGGGTTATCGAAGTGAATATTAAAATCTCCGACAACTAAAGCTTTGTCTAAGGAAATAACCAGATCTGAGATAAAATCTGCAAATTCAGAAAGAAACTCAGAATATGGCCCCGGGGGCCTGTAAATAATAAGCAATGGAATTAACTGGGTAGACTTATTTTTCGAGGCTACATACATTATATGAGTATGAAGAACTTCAAATGTATTAAATTTATAACCAGGTTTTTGTGTTACACCTAGATAATTGTTATAAATAACCGCAACGCCTCCTCCTCTGCCAGTTAGACGAGGCTGGTGTATATAACTGTATCCAGGAGGACTCGCTTCATTTAATGCTATATATTCATTTGGCTTAATCCATGTTTCAGTTAAACAAAGTACATTAAACTCCTGATCAGTAATGAGTTCATTAACCATTAGCACTTTAGATGTAAGAGATCTAATATTTAATAGCCCCACCTTTAGATCAAAGGTGCTGGCAGCAGCTGTACAGTCAATATGATCTAATTTTATATTGATTAGGTTACTGGAACAAACTCTCTGAAAATTTCTACCTTTTTGTTGAGCTCGGGGAACAGAGCTATCAAGGTACTACATTTATGTCACAGACACTGCGCGAACTGTATGGGTTATTGGGGATTAAGCCGATCCGCACCAGTGTGTATCACCCACAAACGGACGGTTTAGTGGAACGGTTCAATCGCACCCTCAAAAATATCATTAAAAAATTCGTAAGTGAGGATGCACGTAATTGGGATAAGTGGCTCGAGCCCTTGTTGTTCTCAGTGCGAGAGGTTCCCCAAGCCTCCACGGGGTTCTCCCCATTTGAATTATTATATGGGCGTAAGCCGCGCGGCATCCTAGACGTGCTGCGGGAAAATTGGGAGGAGGGACCTTCACAAAGCAAGAATGAAATTCAATACGTTATGGACCTGCACGCAAAACTCCACACGCTCACCCACCTAACTCAGGAGAATTTGCAGCAGGCCCAGGAACGGCAAGCTCGCCTGTACAACAAGGGTACGCGCCTTAGGGAGTTCACACCGGGAGATAAAATGCTCGTACTGTTGCCCACTTCGAGCTCCAAATTGATCGCCAAGTGGCAAGGGCCCTTTGAGGTCACATGGCGAGTCAGGGACGTCAACTATGAGGTGAGGCGAACGGACAGGGGTGGGGCACTACAAATTTACCACCTCGACCTGCTTAAACTCTGGAATGAGGAGGTCCCCGTGGCATTGGTGTCGGTGGTTCTGGAGAAGGCGGAGCTGGGACCGGAGGTTCAAAAGAGGGCATTGGCATCACGCACCTCTCCGGTCCCCTGTGGAGACCACCTCTCCCAGACCCAACTCACGGAGGTTGCCCAGTTGCAGACCGAGTTGTCAGATGTGTTCTCGCCCCTGCCCGGTCGCACCAACCTCATAGAGCACCACATAGAGACGCCCCCGGGGGTAGTAGTGCATAGCCGCCCTTACAGGTTACCCGAACACAAAAAAAAGGTGGTTCGGGAAGAACTTGGACCATGCTCGAAATGGGCATCGTCGAGGAGTCCCACAGTGACTGGAGCAGCCCGGTGGTCTTGGTACCCAAGGCCGATGGGTCGGTCCGGTTCTGTGTGGACTACAGAAAAGTCAACGCGGTGTCTAAATTTGATGCGTACCCGATGCCTCGTATTGATGAGTTGCTCAATCGACTCGGCACTGCTCGCTTTTATTCGACGCTGGATTTGACGAAGGGATATTGGCAGATCCCCTTGACTCCACTATCCTGAGAGAAAATGGCCTTTTCCACACCGTTTGGTTTACACCAATTCGTCACCCTTCCGTTTGGGCTGTTTGGGGCGCCCGCTACGTTTCAGCGGCTGATGGACAGAGTCCTCTGCCCTCACGCCACTTATGCGGCCGCCTATCTGGATGATATTATCATCTATAGTAATGACTGGCAGAGGCACCTCGAACATCTGAGGGCCGTCCTTAGGTCGCTGAGACGAGCGGGGCTCACAGCCAACCCAAAGAAGTGTGCGATTGGGCGGGTGGAAGTACGGTATCTGGGCTTCCACTTGGGCAACGGGCAGGTGCGTCCCCAAATTAATAAGACGGCAGCGATTGCGGCCTGCCCGAGGCCCAAGACCAAAAAGGGGGTGAGGCAGTTCCTGGGGCTGGCTGGCTATTACCGTAGGTTTATACCTAATTATTCGGACGTCACCAGCCCGCTGACTGACCTCACTAAAAAGGGGGCACCAGATCCGGTCCAGTGGACGGAGCAATGCCAGCGGGCTTTTTCTGAAGTGAAGACTGCACTGTGTGGGGGGCCACTTTTACACTCCCCTGACTTTTCTCTCCCCTTTGTGTTGCAGACCAATGCGTCGAACAGAGGGCTGGGGGCAGTTTTGTCCCAGGAGGTGGAGGGGGAGGACCGCCCCGTCCTGTACATTAGCAGGAAGCTGTCAGTGCATGAGGGGCGCTACAGCACGATCGAGAAAGAGTGTCTGGCGATCAAGTGGGTGGTCCTCGCCCTCCGTTACTACCTGCTGGGGCGCCCTTTCACCTTCTGTTCGGACCACGCGCCCCTCCAGTGGCTCCACCGCATGAAAGATGCCAACGCGCGGATCACCCGTTGGTATCTGGCACTCCAACCCTTCAATTTCAAGGTGGTCCACAGGCCGGGGGCGCAGATGGTCGTGGCGGACTTCCTCTCCCGTCAAGGGGGGGTGGGGGAGTCGGCTGCAGGCCAGACGGCCGCCCGGCCTGAGTCGGGCGGTGGGGGTATGTGGCAGTGGGGGCGTGGTCAAGCGCCGGTCTGTGACAGGAGGGCGGAGTCAGGGAAGGTAAGTGGCAGAATCACTACACCTGACGGCAATTAACCTGTTTGTGTGTGTCTTCGCAGTGACGGCGCCCTATTTAAGGAGGGAGATCGAGAGCAGAGGAGATCATCCCTGGACGAGACGCTAGTGTGTGTGTGTCTCGGTGTGTTTGGAATCTGTCTATTGTCAGACTGAAAAGTGCGGCAATAAAGCCTCTGCGTGCACCTGATCTCTGTCCTGCCGTCCTCTGTGCTCCACCCACACGTAGCGAACCGTTACAATCACAATGGCCAATTTTTAGAGGAAACTAAAGTTCACCAATTTTATGAAATTGAAAGGCCATATAGCTTTAAGTAAAAGTAGTCACAAATTTAAAAAAAATCAAGCTTTCATTTTTGGAGACCAAATAGTGTTTGAGAAAAATAAATTTTCTTTAAAATGCCAGATGAGCTTCCTGCGCTGGTGACGTATGCAGTGACGTCAGGTAGTGTCGCTTGGAGCAACTCAGTTGTTTATATTTTCTTTTTACATCGTAGTTTTGCTACACGAAGTGTCATGTCACCAGAGGTGGAAAAACCCAGGTGCAGAAAGTAAAAACCCTGCCACATTTTTGCTCCAGCCAATTCAATGAACCAGCTGATCCTAATTACCACATCCCCTAAGCCAGGTTGATGAGCTAATTGGTGAAATCACCTGTGTTGAGAGCACAGGCAGAAGGAAAACCTAAGCAGGACTTTTACTTTGTCAATCCAATTTTTCCACCTCTGCATGTCACGCTGCAAGTTGAGCCATTTTAAACTGCGATTTTAGAGCGTGCAGACACACACAAACACTACACCACGCTTTGCCACACACTTTATCTGTAGATCACGTAAAAAAGATTTTGCAACGCGAGGTCTCGTTTCCAACCTAGTTTCTGTCTTTGACACTTTGCCACAGCTAAGCAAACACACTTTGCATTTTCACTGCAGAACCACAATCTAGTTCCAGCTTGTGCTTTCTTTTTAGCATCATTGAGGCATTTATATGCTACACAGTGAGACATACTTATTTAAAAAACTGATAAATTGGGGAAAATACTTGTAAAACTAGCAAAACTAGAATGTAAACAGGGAATATAAACAGCTGAATTTCTCCAAGCAACCACTACCTGACGTCATCGCATACGTCACCACTGCAGGAAGCCCATCGGGCATTTTAAAGAGAATTTATTTGTCTTGAACATTATTTGGTCTCCAAAAATGAAAGTTTGTATTTTGGAATCTGCAACTACTTTTACTTAAAATAAGTTTGAAAATAAATTAGCTGGAGGAGCCCTTTAAACTTCCAACCAAGTACTATATGCGTTAGATACAGTAGATAGATAGATAGATAGATAGATAGATAGATAGATAGATAGATAGATAGATAGATAGATAGATAGATAGATAGATTATATATTGCCCATTATAATGCCAGAATTTCTTTGGTAAAGAGATCAAATGTAGATGAACAGAAACAACATAACACATCAAAATTATTACAACAAATGAGTAGTACACAGCAGCACAGACTGAGTGGCTTGCTGTAGTTGTTGTAAAAGCATTTCATTTGCATCATCAACTGTAAACGCCTGAAGCTAAGAGAGATAAGACTGAGATGGTATGGGCACATCCTGAGAAGAGATGCAGAGCATGTGGGAAGGAGAATGTTGAGGATGGAGCTGCCAGGCAAACGAAAACGAGGAAGGCCAAAGAGAAGATACATGGATGTGGTGAGAGAGGATATGAAAGTGGCAGGTGTGGTAGAGAAGGATGCAGAAGACAGGGAGCAATGGAGACGAAAGATCCGCTGTGGCGACCCCTAATCGGGAGCAGCCAAAAGAAGAACTGTAAATGCCTCTTTCAACTCCACTCCATCTCTGAACCTTACAGGCTCCATCCATCCATCCATCCATCCATCCATCCATCCATCCATCATGTGAACAGTGTGCTTCCCTGGAATAACACGACGAAGCCTCTCAGCCTGTCCTGTAAAAAGTGTACCATAACCTTTCAGAGCCAGGAATCTGAATCTCACACATGCTGCTTGAATGTATTTGTGGAGGTATTGTCTGGAAGTTCCCTATGATTTAGCTTTTACAAACAGGTCGATGGAATTAATGACATTTCCTTATTGTTTGTGTTTCGAGGAATGTTAAGCATTAAGATTACTTTCGAAACTGCAGGCCTGTTTGTAAAAGAAGCAGTACGTGCGTTTGGTTTTACAGTTATGACCCGAATCTTCTCTTCATTATTATTATTGTCTGAGTGTTTAGTCTATGTCTAGTTCTTATATAGTGTTTATACTGTTTATTTCAGAGGTGTCAAGTAACGAAGTACAAATACTTCGTTACCTTACTTAAGTAGAAATTTTGGTTATCTATACTTTAGTGGAGTAATTATTTTTCAGTTGACTTTTTACTTCTACTCCTTACATTTTTACGCAATTATCTGTACTTTCTCATTCTCATCTCATCTCATTATCTCTAGCCGCTTTATCCTTCTACAGGGTCGCAGGCAAGCTGGAGCCTATCCCAGCTGACTACGGGCGAAAGGCGGGGTACACCCTGGACAAGTCGCCAGGTCATCACAGGGCTGACACATAGACACAGACAACCATTCACACTCACATTCACACCTATGGTCAATTTAGAGTCACCAGTTAACCTAACCTGCATGTCTTTGGACTGTGGGGGAAACCGGAGCACCCGGAGGAAACCCACGCGGACACGGGGAGAACATGCAAACTCCACACAGAAAGGCCCTCGCCGGCCCCGGGGCTCGAACCCAGGACCTTCTTGCTGTGAGGCGACAGCGCTAACCACTACACAACCGTGCCGCCATCTGTACTTTCTACTCCTTGCATTTTAAAAATAGCCTCATTACTCATTTCATTTTGGCTTGTTTTCATTCCAGCTTGTCATAGTTCAAAACAAAAAACAACAATGACCACTGATAATTCGCGCCATCCACATGGAGTGAATTTGACTGTGGTTGGATGAGAAGTATAAACATACAGTGGTGCTTGAAAGTTTGTGAACCCTTTAGAATTTTCAATATTTCTACATAAATATGACCTAAAACATGAACAGATTTTCACACAAGTCCTAAAAGTAGGTAAAAAGAACCCAATTAAACAAATGAGACAAAAATATTATACTTTGTCATTTATTTATTGAGGAAAATGATCCAATATTACATATCTGTGAGTGGCAAAAGTATGTGAACCTCTAGGATTAGCAGTTAATTTGAAGGTGAAATTAGAGTCAGGTGTTTTCAATCAATGGGTTGACAATCAGGTGTGAGTGGGCACCCTGTTTTATTTAAAGAACAGGGATCTAAGAGCAATTCCAGCATTATGGACGTGACACTTGAACTCAAAATGGCAACAAATGACCCAGTGCATGTTTTATTGTCTCCCAGTATTTAAACAGGTGTTGCATATTTTAAGGCTGTACCATACTGGAGAAGTGATAGAACAAGAACAATTCCCATAGTACATCTAGGGCATGCCAGAAAGTGCCAATAAAAGATGCGTTATGGATGTGACAGAAAAAGTATCACTTTTCTTGGGTGACTGTACATTTTTATCAAACTCTGTGAAATCGTAAACCTAATGTCGAAATGGAGATATCCGTTTGATACAGGGGTCCAAGGTGAATATTAAAAAACCTTTGTTTAAAATATTTTGTATTTCATGCAGAGTTTCGGAAGGAAAAGTCAGCGTTATGGATGTGACGAAATTCCGTTATGGATGTGACGCGTCTGAAATAGACATGGCATATGTTTAGAAAATCAGCAATTTAACCACCATAACCCTTTGAAAAACTCTCTAAATATCAGCTAAAACTATCAAAGTTCTTAAATAATATTTAGGATGGCTATTGTTTTGCTGTTTTGTGGATTTTAGCATACATTTCTGTGGCTTGTGGCAATAATATAGAATTGTACATGATCAAAGTTGATTTTAGCTTGGGTTTTACATTATAAGAAAGAAAGACTGACAGTGACATATTAGGTTGGTTACAAATTGGTTCAACTTATTCACATCTGTAAAATACAGGCCTAGGTGATATCTCTGGGAGTGGTTTTGATGTATTACATGTTGCTTTATTTTTGCATAGTGAGGTTGACATTTACATGGAATTGCCCCTATCAAAGTCTGATCTTCACAACACATGTTTGTGGAAGTGTATCATGGCACGAACAAAGGAGATTTGTGAGGACTTCAGAAAAAGCGTTGTTGATGCTCATCAGGCTGGAAAAGGTTACAAAACCATCTCTAAAGAGTTTGGACTCCACCAATCCACAGTCAGACAGATTGTGTACAAATGGAGGAAATTCAAGATCATTGTTACCCTCCCCAGGAGTGGTCGACCAAGAAAGATCACTCCAAGAGTAAGGCATGTAATAGTCAGTGAAGTCACAAAGGACCCCAGGGTAACTTCTAAGCAACTGAAGGCCTCTCTCACATTGGCTAATGTTCATGAGTCCACCATCAGGAGAACACTGAACAACAATGGGGTGCATGGCAGGGTTTCAAGGAAAAAGCCAGTGCTCTCTAAAAAGAACATTGCTGTTCATCTGCAGTTTGCTAAAGATCATGTGGACAAGCCAGAAGGCTATTAGAAAAATGTTTTGTGGACGGATGAGACCAAAATAGAACTTTTTGGTTTAAACGAGAAGCGTTATGTTTGGAGAAAGGAAAACACTGCATTCCAGCATAAGAACCTTATCCCATCTGTGAAACATGGTGGTGGTAGTATCATGGTTTGGGCTTGTTTTGCTGCATCTGGGCCAGGATGGCTTGCCATCATTGATGGAACAATGAATTCTGAATTATACCAGCGAATTCTAAAGAAAAATGTCAGGACATCTGTCCATGAACTGAATCTCAAGAGAAGGTGGGTCATGCAGCAAGACAACGACCCTAAACACACAAGTCGTTCTACCAAAGAATGGTTAAAGAAGAATAAAGTTAATTCTTTGGAATGGCCAAGTCACAGTCCTGACCTTAATCCAATTGAAATCTTGTGGAAGGACCTGAAGCGAGCAGTTCATGTGAGGAAACCCACCAACATCCCAGAGTTGAAGCTGTTCTGTACGGAGGAATGGGCTAAAATTCCTCCAAGCCAGTGTGCAGGACTGACCAACAGTTTCAGGAAATGTTTAGTTGCAGTTATTGCTGCACAAGGGGGTCACACCAGATACTGAAAGCAATGGTTCACATACTTTTGCCACTCACAGATATGTAATATTGGATCATTTTCCTCAATAAATAAATGACCAAGTATAATATTTTTGTCTCATTTGTTTAACTGGGTTCTCTTTATCTACTTTTAGGACTTGTGTGAAAATCTGATGATGTTTTAGGTCATATTTATGCAGAAATATAGAAAATTCTAAAGGGTTCAGAAACTTTCGAGCACCACTGTATGCAATTCCGACCCCCTATTGGTTTGTACGCGATTCATCACACCTGCAAATGACCCAGAATCAGTGATCACGTCACATGCCAGCAAGGCACACTTGTATGAAGATGCCCGTGGTACAGACTGAAGAGAACTTGAGCAAAATGTTGCAATTAAGCACCAGTGAGGAGGTTGGTAGCCAGGACGACCTAAAAGAAAGCCTTGCCACCCCTGCTGCCACCCCAGTTGGCAGTGACAAATTCAAAGAAAAATTACGGCCAATTTGACATTTACGTGCGTGAATTTCCAATGTCCAACTGCGGCGAATGAAGCACGAGATAACGCCAGAGATTGGTTGTTTTGGAAAATTGAGAGGCACGAAGCAAGGGAGCCAGGAGTCACAAGGAAAGGAGACACGGGAGGAAAGAGATAAAAGCTGATTAACTATCTATCAAGAAATGAAATTATAATGAATGAACAGTGCTAGCATAGTTGCGATGGTGATTTTGAGAGGATAAAAATCAGGTTGGAGAACGTTATTTAGCTAACTATACATGTAATGTGAAGCGTTTTGCTGAGCAACATGTAAATCGCTGCATTCAGCTGTTGTAGGCATGACAAGTTCATGTTATGCTCACTGGTGAGCCTTTACAAAGCGTGAGGGAAAAAAAACTATAAAATGTGACACTGGTGTAAATGGTTTGAATCATGCTGAACTTGAAGCAGTGTTGTTATTGTTGTTGTTTTTTAGTGTCTGTTCTTTTGCATATACAGTATAAAACTGTCCAGAAACGGTATAGACCTCATCTGAGAATGTGTGTTCTTCGCGAACAATAAAAGCATGAGATTAAGTTTGTCTGTATGAGTTTGTAAATGGCAGCCCGTGCCCTTTTGTAGTGTGTACATACTATTTGTCATCAAACTGTGATAACTGTGATTAAATTCAGTATACAGTTAGGTCCATAAATATTTGGACAGAGACAACATTTTTCTAATTTTGGTTCTGTACATTACCACAATGAATTGTGAACAAAACAATTCAGATGCAGTTGAAGTTCAGACTTTCAGCTTTAATTCAGTGGGTTGAACAAAATGATTGCATAAAAATGTGAGGAACTAAAAGCATTTTTTAAACACAATCCCTTCATTTCAGGGGCTCAAAAGTAATTGGACAAATTAAATAATTGTAAATAAAATGTTCATTTCTAATACTTGGTTGAAAACCCTTTGTTGGCAATGACTGCCTGAAGTCTTGAACTCATGGACATCACCAGACGCTGTGTTTCCTCCTTTTTAATGCTCTGCCAGGCCTTTACTGCAGCGGTTTTCAGTTGCTGTTCATTTGTGGGCCTTTCTGTCTGAAGTTTAGTCTTTAACAAGTGAAATGCATGCTCAATTGGGTTGAGATCAGGTGACTGACTTGGCCATTCAAGAATATTCTACTTCTTTGCTTTAATAAACTCCTGGGTTGCTTTGGCTTTATGTTCTGGGTCATTGTCCATCTGTATTATGAAACGCCGACCAATCAGTTTGGCTGGATTTGAGCACACAGTATGTCTCTGAATACCTCAGAATTCATCCGGCTGCTTCTGTCCTATGTCACATCATCAATAAACGCTATGACCCAGTGCCACTGGCAGCCATGCATGCCCAAGCCATCACACTGTCTCTGCCATGTTTTACAGATGATGTGGTATGCTTTGGATCATGAGCTGTACCATGCCTTCACCATACTTTTTTCTTTCCATCATTCTGGTAGAGGTTGATCTTGGTTTCATCTGTCCAAAGAATGCTCTTCCAGAACTGTGCTGGCTTTTTTAGATGTTTTTTTAGCAAAGTCCAGTCTAGTCTTTTTATTCTTGAGGCTTATGAGTGGCTTGCACCGTGCAGTGAACCCTCTGTATTTACTTTCATGCAGTCTTCTCTTTATGGTAGATTTGAATATTGATAGGCCTACCTCATGGAGAGTGTTGTTCACTTGGTTGGCTGTTGTGAAGGGGTTTCTCTTCACCATTGACATTATTCTGCGATCATCCACTACTGTTGTCTTCTGTGAGTGTCCAGGTCTTTGCATTGATGAGTTCACTAGTGCTTTCTTTCTTTCTTTCTTTCTCAGGATGTACCAAACTGTAGATTTTGCCACTCCTAATATTGTAGCAATTTCTCGGATGTTTTTTTTCTGTTTTCGCAGCTTAAGGATGGCTTGTTTCACCTGCATGGAGAGCTCCTTTGACCGCATGTTTTCTTCACAGCAAAATCTTCCAAATGCAAGCACCACACCTCAAATCAACTCCAGGCCTTTTATCTGCTTAATTGAGAATGACATAATGAAGGAATTTCCCACACCTGCCCATGAAATAGCCTTTGAGTCAATTGTCCAATTACTTTTGGTCCCTTTAAAAACAGGGTGGCACATGTTAAGGAGCTGAAACTCCTAAACCCTTCATCCAATTTTAATGTGGATACCCTCAAATGAAAGCTGAAAGTCTGGACTTTATGTCCATGTCCATTACATAACTATAACTTGAATATGTTTCAGTAAACAGGTAAAAAAACAAAATTTGTGTCAGTGTCCAAATATATATATATGGACCTAACCTAATATAATATAACCTAACCTAATATATGGACCTAACTGTATATACGTCTGTAATACGTTGCCACCCCTCAAAAATTCCTTCCCCCTCTTGCCACCCCATAAATATTTTTCTAGATCCGCCCCTGAACCCTTTATTATCACTGTACGAGTGAAATTGACCATCAACCTGTCCTTACATACATACATACACATATTAACAAAGGGGGAGTAGACAGGACAGGAAGACAGGGAAAAAAGAAAATTACAGAGAACATGAGGAAAGGAGAGGAGAAAAAAGCAACCCCCACCCTATGCTCCTGTGAGGAGTACAGTGTGGGAACATTAAAAAAACCTCAGCACATAAGCACAAAAAACACAAATACACTTTACAACATGAAAACACGGGACTTGGGGGGGAAGGGGGGCAATCAGGGGTGGGGGGTAAGGGGGGAGGGGAGGAGGTAGAGCTAACCCAGCGCAAGCAAGCAGCCGTCCGCTCCTGCAGCCATGAGGGCGCTGGTCACACACCCGCTTGTCACACTGGGGGTGAAAGCGGCGACTACGGGAAGCGGGGGAAGGAATGCGAGAGCATCTCACAGCAGTGACCTTCAGGGGGAGATGTTGTCCCAGCAACGTCCTTGGCCGAGGCTGGTGCTGTCTCAGGGAGTCGAAAGTAGATAAGATTGGGATTGGTTGGTCTAGGGGCGAGCAGATGCATTTTTTGCACGTCCATTCTGTTCGTCCATTTCTGTCCATTTTGTCCAATTTGGTCTCCGAAAAACTTTTCCTTTGCAAAGCCGAAAGCTTCTCCATGATGTCATCCATGTTGTGGTTCAAGTTCTGAATAGCCACAGTCTGAGTGCGGACAGCTCTGCCCACCGCTTCAATCATATCGGGCTGCTTTATGGGGCTTTGAACAGCTGTCACCGTTGTCTGATTTCCTCGATAAACCAGGGCAATGCCTTATCCAATCAGCAAAAGTCCTGTAATCATGGTTCCGAATAGGTAGATGTCTTCAATGTCCTCCACAGAAAGAATTGCCAGGCACATGACCCGCCACCGCTCCCACGCATCCATCGTGTAACCAGCCGCGAACGTTCCGGCAGGACAGGCGGGTTCCCCCGAACCCAGGCTTCTTGTCGAGAAAACTGTGTCAATTTCGTTAGGAGACCAGTTTATCAATTCCATGATTTTTTTTTTTTTTTTTAGTTTAGAGCGCAATGCGGAGAGAGTCTCTCAAAAGTATAGACAGATGAGACGAGACAAGGGAGCACAAGCAGGGAAAAAAAGGAGGGAGAGGGAGAGCAGAGAAAAAAAACTCCTTTCGAATGCGCTGCAAGCTCTGCGCACCCAAGTACCACGAGCTAATGGCTTTCAAAAACTCGCCGTCTAATCTGAAAAAGCATATTGAGGTAAGCCGAAAGTTTCTTATCAGTTGATTATTGACAAAATATGGTAGTAACTTGTGACACAGAATGGTAAATTTGCAATGTTTGCCATGGCTAGGTACATGCCAAGACATGCCACCATACTTTGCTTGCTAGCAGTAGGCTATGATTCAACGTTGCGAGTTCGTTTGGTGAGCTCTGTGAGAGATTTAAAAATTTGCTTTTAGTCAAAGTTTTCAACATTAACATTTTAATATAACAGTCATTATGGCCTTTAGAAAGATATTTTTTTGGGGGGAGGTGGGGTAGGGCACCATAGGCCCCTGTGGCACAGCCTAAGCCTTTGTCCATAATGACTTTTTTTTTCATGCGTTACTTTTACTTTTATACTTTAAGTAGTTTTGAAATCAGTACTTTTGTACTTGAGTAAAAAGCTTGAGTTGATACTTCAACTTCTACAGAAGTCTTTTTAAATCTTAGTATCTATACTTCTACCTGAGTAATGACTGTGAATACTTTTGACACCTCTGGTTTATTTATACTGTTTATATTGTTTGTCTGAGTGTTTAGTCTATGTCTAGTTCTTATCTAGAGTGTTTATATTGTTTGTTTGTTTTCAATTATTCTATTTTTATTTTTATTTATTGCATTGCCTGTTTGCACCGTGGGTCAGAGAGGACTGAAATTTCATCTGTGCTGTATGTCGAGCATGTATAGCATATTTGACAATAAAGTTGACTTGACTTAATTATTAGTAGTATTCTTGTTAATTAATGTTTGTTTTATCACTGATCCAGTTTTCTCGGATGTGCTGGAGAGTTTACCTGGCGGTGGGCAGAGCTTGGTAGCAGAAGTGTCCATATTTGGAGTGCGCGCCATCGAGCGGATGGGTGAGGTCACCTGGCTGAGGCGCGTCATAGCCAAAACTTCCTGCTGAAGAAGCTAATTTCCTGAAATCGCCACAGACAAGTTTACAAATCTTCACGCAGAAGCGGCGCACTTCGGTCTCTCAAATTAAAAGGATTACATTTTAGACTTTTCTCCCCCCCTCTTCGGCGGCGAATGGAGCTTAAATGGGATATACGGTTAGGAGTTTTGCTTGTTTTACTGCAGGTAGATTTTTTTTCCTTCTCTCTCTGTGTGGATTTTGTTTAAGTTGGCGTCATGCCACATTGGCTCTTGTTTTAATTTACGAACGTGTTTGTCTTTTTTTTTCCCAAGAAGTAAAACCTTTCAATACATGTTTTGATTTTCTAACGCATTAAACCACTTTTTAAATAAACTCGCTTAAAAAAACACCTTTAAGTCAGGGGCGCAGATAGGATTTTTGAACTGGGGGGGACTGAGCTGTCAGCAAATGATTCCATTTTGTGTAAATGCATATGTGTACTGAAGCTTCAATATACATTAGAATTGTGAGTTTTCTAACTGAATGAACATTGGTAGACAAAGGCCTACCTGGTCAACACTAGCCATACATGATCAAATTGTTATTTGTCTGGTATGTTAATCACGCTCCAAAACTTCATGTCTTCTGCATGTTTTATTTAAACATTTGCTGATCTCAGCAGGATGAAGATTCTCATCACAGAAACTTTAACTGTAACTTCTAACAGAAAGGGAATGTCCAAAAATTAATAAAATAAAATTGAAATGATTCACACTCGTGCCTTCATGTAAATGATTAGAAACAAAGTGTATGAAAACAGAAGTATAAACACTTGAACAACAGATTCACACAAAAATAAAGTGTTTTTTCCAATAAACAAAATTGATAGAAAAATTTCCCTCTGCAGCCAAACAAATTTACCGTCTAGAAGCAGACTCAATAGGTCCCAAAAACATCTGTCCACCGCTTCCCAGTTTAAAAACTGGGACATCATGGAACATGGAATTCGAAAAAAATGGACAGTTAATGAAATGAAACCCCCAACGTTTATGCTGGTAGATGCTGGATTTCAATGCTTTTCCGACTTCAAACTTCTAACTTAGGAGTACAACTGAACGCACCATTAGTCGTAGCAGAAACACCGTTGCGATCAAATAGATGAGCTGTGCAGTGTTATTAACCGAGAATTACGTGGAAAATTGAACACCTTGCTTTCCCAACTCTGTAAGGCTCTGCTCCAGCCTTTCCCCTTCTTGAATCGGTGTAATGTGGATTGATCACTGACAAGGCTACTGCTGCTGCCATTGCAACTGTGTGCTGCAATGTAAGTTAGCCTAACTAACAGAACATTAATCCTCACTTTTTCTACCTATGTTTGGCGCCGTACGTAGGGACGGTGGGGGGGGACAGATAGGGGTCACTATAGAGATCTTGCAGTCACGTGACCGGAAAGTACACAGCCGCCATCTTGTCGGTAAAAAACACAGCTGAATACTGCTGCACTCGTGTACAGAATGGATCAATTTCAACCGACGGACTACACGGCTCATTTTTCTAATGAACAGATAACTAGATATATGTCTAAAATAAACGATCTACAGATTAGTGACCCTTATCGATTACTGGACGGAGTTTTCACGACCGTGTCAGTGGATATTGAACTGCCAGAGGTGGAATACCCAGATGTGTATAATTACCTCATTAACTTTCCCTCGCTGTTCAGTGGTGAAGCACTGCGTGCTTATAAATCTCTGGACAGTTATCTTTACAGAAATTCAGGATGTGGCATCTTGCAAACAAGAAAATAACAATCCTCATTGGACGGGTAAGTCACTTAAGTATTGAGTATAGCGCTGACCAGCCAATTATAGAATAAGGTAATACCAGCTGTAATTCCAAATCGTCCGTCTTGTTTACCATGGATCTGGCGTTGGAGAGATAGAGGCTTAGCGGTGGAGATTTGAGTGGCTGTTTTCTGAGCTTAGTCAACAGGCCGGCTCTGCCTGCAGCCTCGCTTT
Source organism: Neoarius graeffei (assembly GCF_027579695.1). NCBI lineage: Eukaryota > Metazoa > Chordata > Actinopteri > Siluriformes > Ariidae > Neoarius > Neoarius graeffei. Next base: position 26,646,345 of record NC_083595.1, read on the forward strand.
TGCTTCCGCTCCCGGCGCCGTCTCCTTCACTTTGCTCCCGATAACAATCCACGGAGACCCTGCTGGTCTCGCTATCTCGTCCGGAATGTTGTGCATGCGATGGAAATTGCTACAAACCGTCATTTTCTGCTGGAAACCAATGCCCAGTAAGTCCATACGGTTGTAGTGGATATTGAAGTCCGATACAGACGAACAACATGCAAAAATACACACCAAAAACATAAACGTGCACAGGTAGGGAGAGCTTGTAGCCGCAGCCGTTGTAGTAGAATTGTATATAGTAGGGTTTTCCAGAAGAAAAGGTAGAAGTAGAAGGCGGAAATATGGCGTTTGACTGACAAGATGGCGTCTGTTGCAATCTGGATCGGCTGTGACGTCACATGCAAGTGCTCCATAAATCTGGGGGGGGGGACATGTCCCCAGTGCCATCTGCGCCCTTGCCTATAAGCGAAACAAGCACAATATTTCTTCAATATTCAGGTCCTTGGAGGTGGCTGTGTGGAGCCGACGGCACCATGTTCCCCTGGTTTTGCTTCTGATCTTTTCCTCTTCAGAGTTCACAGAGAACACCTGCAGAGGGGCTCCGGGATCGGCACAGGTAGGACACGACCACCCACTTCCTTTTTTTTTTTCTGCTGTTCAAGAAAAAGTTCACACGCACAGTGAGCTTTAATTTTATTTCTATGTCTGTAATTAGTTTCTAGCTTATTTAGGGGCTACTTTTGAACAGCATCTCCTACTACTACTACTACTACTAAATAATAATAATAATAATTGTATTTTGGTACTTTACTTGACAATCTTGTTCTATGTTTTAATTCCTGATTTGATTTGGCTTGGGTTGCATCAACAATTTTCACACCCAGGATGTGTTCGATTTCCAATCAGAATTATTAGTATTTATTGTATGAGCTTTGCTAAAAACCCAAGTGCACTGTGGTGTGTGCCTGATCTGTGTAACAGAAGGCTCTTCCATTTTAGATAAACATGACTTTGTTACCTTGAGTTCTTCAAACTTGGAGCTGCTTTGTTTGATAAGGACTGTAGCCTTGCTTGATAAACCACAACTGCTTATGTGGATGCATTCTGTTCTGGTTTCATTTCCCCGTTTTGTGTCGTTTAAACACCCAGTAACGCCTTCCTAACGTTCACTTTGGATAAGAATATTCATTCCTTAATTACCTGAAAATGGTGCTCTTTTATGCATCTCCTTCAAGGTGCCAGTATTTTAAAATGGGTTAAGTGTTTGTGGTGTTCTGCGTCATTAGGCTATTGTGGATGTTAATGTGTGTATGGCTGATTCGGACACTTGAGCTTATTGAGGTATTTCACTCACGTGACCAAGTCATGTGACACTGCCATTTTGGACGGCACGGCTCGAATCAGTTTGAATGCGAGGAACGCGACAAACGAAAAACATAAAAGAAAAAGGAGCGAGATGCAGAAAACACCTTCACTATCCAGCGACGTAGGGCATTTACAGGGCGAGCAGAGGGAGAGGTATTTGCAAAAATTGAGGTTAGCAGGCTTAGAGAACGACGTTTACCTGCTTCCACCAGGATTGTTCACTGACAGCTAAGGTTTGTTCACATTTTCATTTACTTTCGGTCCTCAGGATAAACAAAATGTTATTAAATGTCATTGAAATAACTTCTTAGTCTGTTGAGACATGGCCCGTTATAAGTTTTTCCTTTACTGTATTTACTAGTTTACTGAGCGCGCTCCGGGGTGGGCTGGCTGGCTGGCTAGCTAGCGCTCCGGAGCCGGCTGGCTGGCTGACTAGCGCTCCGGAGCCGGCTGGCTGGCTGGCTAGCGCTCCGGAGCCGGCTGGCTGGCTGGCTAGCGCTCCGGAGCCGGCTGGATGGCTGGCTAGCGCTCCGGAGCCGGCTGGATGGCTGGCTAGCGCTCCGGAGCCGGCTGAATGGCTGGCTAGCTAGCGCTCCGGAGCCGGCTGGCTGGCCGGCTGGCTAGCTAGCGCTCCGGGGCCGGCTGGATGGCTAGCACTCCGGGGCCGGCTGGATGGCTGGCTAGCTAGCTAGCGCTCCGGAGCCGGCTGGCTGGCTAGCTAGCTAGCGCTCCGGGGCCGGCTGGATGGCTGGCTAGCTAGCTAGCGCTCCGGGGCCGGCTGGCTGGCTGGCTGGCTGGCTAGCGCTCCGGGGCCGGATGGCTGGCTGGCTAGCGCTCCGGGGCCGGATGGCTGGCTGGCTAGCGCTCCGGGGCCGGCCGGCTGGCTGGCTAGCGCTCCGGGGCCGGCCGGCTGGCTGGCTAGCGCTCCGGAGCCGGCTGGATGGCTGGCTGGCTAGCGCTCCGGAGCCGGCTGGATGGCTGGCTGGCTGACTAGCGCTCCGGAGCCGGCTGGATGGCTGGCTGGCTGGCTAGCGCTCCGGGGCCGGCTGGATGGCTGGCTGGCTGGCTAGCGCTCCGGGGCCGGCTGGATGGCTGGCTGGCTGGCTAGCGCTCCGGGGCCGGCTGGATGGCTGGCCGGCTGGCTAGCGCTCCGGGGCCGGCCGGCTGGCTAGCGCTCCGGGGCCGGCCGGCTGGCTAGCGCTCCGGGGCCGGCCGGCTGGCTAGCGCTCCGGGGCCGGCCGGCTGGCTAGCGCTCCGGGGCCGGCCGGCTGGCTAGCGCTCCGGGGCCGGCCGGCTGGCTAGCGCTCCGGGGCCGGCCGGCTGGCTAGCGCTCCGGGGCCGGCCGGCTGGCTAGCGCTCCGGGGCCGGCCGGCTGGCTAGCGCTCCGGGGCCGGCCGGCTCAGTAAACTAGTAAAACCAGTAAAGGAAAAACTTGAGACTGAAAGGTTTTAACAGTCATCCAAATGACTGAACGTAAACATTGCTACAGTAACATACCAGCTACTGTTGTTGACATTAGCTAGCTTGCCGTCCAAAATGGTGGACACCGGGGCGTCACGTGACCCTGTGACGTCAGGTGAAATACCTCAATAGTCTGCTTTCACTACCTTTGAGTTTCTGTGGGTGTGGAAGTACAAGCTTGAACAAGACCAGGTGTGTGTACTTCCTCAGTGGCAGTGTTCAGGCCTCAGCAAATATATATTTAGGTACTTTCCACAGAAGTTAGTGTGGTTTTGTTTTGTTTTTCCCTTTTCCCCTGACTATTACCTATTCTGCTTATGTATTGGTGCAAAGATTGCGATTAATCTGACCATGTGCTTTGGATAACCTTTCATTTCACTTTTGTGTACTATAACAACTGGAAGCTTGCTGACCTTTTGTCATGGAGATTCTTAGATTTCAGCTAAAATAAGCTTTGTTTCATGAGCATAACTTGAATGCGTACAATAGCATTCATGAACTTCTTACTTACAGAACATACAAAGTCTAAGCTGATTTTTAAAGGCCTAATTGCTTTGCGCTATTGAAGTTTAAACTAAACACATTCAAGTGATCAGTCAAGTTAGGTATAATGTTTGTTTATTTGGGTTAATAAGAACTTATCAAAATTACAACCCCGATTCCAAAAAAGTTGGGACAAAGTACAAATTGTAAATAAAAACGGAATGCAATGATGTGGAAGTTTCAAAATTCCATATTTTATTCAGAATAGAACATAGATGACATATCAAATGTTTAAACTGAGAAAATGTATCATTTAAAGAGAAAAATTAGGTGATTTTAAATTTCATGACAACAACACATCTCAAAAAAGTTGGGACAAGGCCATGTTTCCCACTGTGAGACATCCCCTTTTCTCTTTACAACAGTCTGTAAACGTCTGGGGACTGAGGAGACAAGTTGCTCAAGTTTAGGGATAGGAATGTTAACCCATTCTTGTCTAATGTAGGATTCTAGTTGCTCAACTGTCTTAGGTCTTTTTTGTCGTATCTTCCGTTTTATGATGCGCCAAATGTTTTCCATGGGTGAAAGATCTGGACTGCAGGCTGGCCAGTTCAGTACCCGGACCCTTCTTCTACGCAGCCATGATGCTGTAATTGATGCAGTATGTGGTTTGGCATTGTCATGTTGGAAAATGCAAGGTCTTCCCTGAAAGAGACGTCATCTGGATGGGAGCATATGTTGCTCTAGAACCTGGATATACCTTTCAGCATTGATGGTGTCTTTCCAGATGTGTAAGCTGCCCATGCCACACGCACTAATGCAACCCCATACCATCAGAGATGCAGGCTTCTGAACTGAGCGCTGATAACAACTTGGGTCGTCCTTCTCCTCTTTAGTCCGAATGACACGGCGTCCCTGATTTCCATAAAGAACTTCAAATTTTGATTCGTCTGACCACAGAACAGTTTTCCACTTTGCCACAGTCCATTTTAAATGAGCCTTGGCCCAGAGAAGACGTCTGCGCTTCTGGATCATGTTTAGATACGGCTTCTTCTTTGAACTATAGAGTTTTAGCTGGCGACGGCGGATGGCACGGTGAATTGTGTTCACAGATAATGTTCTCTGGAAATATTCCTGAGCCCATTTTGTGATTTCCAATACAGAAGCATGCCTGTATGTGATGCAGTGCCGTCTAAGGGCCCGAAGATCATGGGCACTCAGTATGATTTTCCGGTCTTGACCCTTACGCACAGAGATTCTTCCAGATTCTCTGAATCTTTTGATGATATTATGCACTGTAGATGATGATATGTTCAAACTCTTTGCAATTTTACACTGTCGAACTCCTTTCTGATATTGCTCCACTATTTGTCGGCGCAGAATTAGGGGGATTGGTGATCCTCTTCCCATCTTTACTTCTGAGAGCTGCTGCCACTCCAAGATGCTCTTTTTATACCCAGTCATGTTAATGACCTATTGCCAATTGACCTAATGAGTTGCAATTTGGTCCTCCAGCTGTTCCTTTTTTGTACCTTTAACTTTTCCAGCCTCTTATTGCCCCTGTCCCAACTTTTTTGAGATGTGTTGCTGTCATGAAATTTCAAATGAGCCAATATTTGGCATGAAATTTCAAAATGTCTCACTTTTGACATTTGATATGTTGTCTATGTTCTATTGTGAATACAATATCAGTTTTTGAGATTTGCAAATTATTGCATTCCGTTTTTATTTACAATTTGTACTTTGTCCCAACTTTTTTGGAATTGGGGTTGTATATTGAATAATGACAGGTTTTGATTTTCACCACTAACTAAAATTCAGGGCATTCCTGTCTTCACAGACCCCTGTCTGTCTCTGGACCCCACTTTGAGAACCACTTTTTGTGTTTGAGTTGGGGTGTCTTCAAGAAGAAATCCTCAATCCCACCCACACCCATGTCTTGCTAAATTGCCTGTCTATGGCAACTGTGTCGCCATTGATTTACCTCACTATATTCTCATTACAGGCCTTTCTTATAACTCAACACTTAATGTGGTTAAAACCCCCAACTTGCTGGTTATGACCCTGTGGAGTTCCCATTAAATCCTGTTGTTTTTATGCAAAAAGTTATCCTGTGGTTTTGTTTTGCTGAGGTCTTGACAAAGTGCTTGTCTGTGTTGTGCACGTTAGTCCATAGGACTAAGTTTTTTTTTTTTTTTAAACCGCTGCGTTGATGTACAATTGCAATAAACTAAGACTTGGGCTTCTAATTTGTACAGCCATTGTTTGAGACAAAATTAATACCTGAATGTTTCAGAATTCTTTAGTGTGCTGAACTAATTTTTATTTATTTATTTTAAATAATGGCATTTAATTGTTTCCTGTTTTTTAGTTGTTTTTAACAGTTGTAGTGGAAGAACACTGGCCGTCTTTGACTCTGGTGATAAGCGGTTTCGTGTAGACTCTGATGGCACAGTGAAGCTGAAGAGACGGGTCACTCTTCATAATGGCCGTAAGGTCTTCTCTGTCTCTGCTTGGGACTCCAGAGGAAAGAAACACACTGCAATTGTGAGGGTGGAACATCAGAGTCAAGCTGAACACAGTCATGAACAGCAGGAAGATGTTGGGGCAATTGAACCTGTGCAGGTACACCTCTTAACTAGTCTGACCTCTGCTGGGCAAACTAAAGAACTTGTCTTCTGTGATTTTTTTTTTTTTTTTGGAAGTAATTTGAAGGACTGACTGGTTCAAGTTTTGTATGGCCCTTTGTTTCCACTTGCATTTCACTTGAAACGTAATCAGGAGGACTTGCCTTCATGGGTGAACCATATGGCAAACACATAATCGCAGTACTTGGATGTCTTTGCAAACTGCATCACAATATTTAGTTTTGCTGCCAAAATTGTGGCTTCATACTGGAAGAGGGAGCACAAGTTAAGGAGGATAAACTCATTTTGACTACTTGTAGTAAGAAGGAAAGTTTCATGTGGCTGCTATTTAAGCAATATTCTGAGAAGAACTTGTGACTTCTTTTTTTTTTTTTTTATGCTCTTAGTTCTGTTTCTGGGGCAGCACGGTGGTGTAGTGGTTAGCGCTGTCGCCTCACAGCAAGAAGGTCCAGGTTCGAGCCCCATGGCCGGCGAGGACCTTTCTGTGCGGAGTTTGCATGTTCTCCCCGTGTCCACGTGGGTTTCCTCCGGGTGCTCCGGTTTCCCCCACAGTCCAAAGACATGCAGGTTAGGTTAACTGGTGACTCTAAATTGACCGTAGGTGTGAATGAGAGTGTGAATGGTTGTCTGTGTCTATGTGTCAGCCCTGTGATGACCTGGCGACTTGTCCAGGGTGTACCCCGCCTTTCGCCCATAGTCAGCTGGGATAGGCTCCAGCTTGCCTGCGACCCTGTAGAACAGGATAAAGCAGCTAGAGATAATGAGATGAGTTCTATTTCTGAGCAAGAAATTGTCGTGTCAGTTACTCATTGTTACCAAATATTGTTTTAGCGCTGATCTGACAGGTTCACGAAGAAGCCATGGCTAGATAAAGCATTGTGCTGTCATGCAATGCGCAGATTGACAGCTTGGAGTAATGTAGCAAACTATTGCTAGAATTCCACTTTCATGTAGTGGACATGGATAAGCAGAGTAATGTGCACAGTGGAAATCTACCTGTGCTTTTATGCTAAATATCAGCACTCTTGGACTGCTACGTGTCCAATCAAATTAGTGGCCCAGAACTAATTGTGTACAGTTTAATGCTCCTAAAGTGCACCACTGATGTGGAGTTTAGCTGCAGGGTCAATCCATGTGAAATCACCAGAGGCCTCACCACTGAACATCTCAGATTTGCTTCATACTTCCTGGAAATAGTCAGTGTGCCCAATAAATGGTGTACAAAATTTTAGGCTTGTATCTTCATTAGTTTTTGAGATGGGGGTTTAAAAAAGGGGCGTGGCCCCAATTTCACTGTTAAAATGCATGCTACAGAAACGGACCTAACTTCCATAAGTCATTACTTTGAAACTATTCATGCAAGATGCGTGAAGTTTTCAAGGATTGTTCAATGCCAGAAAGTTTACAGTGCAATATTTGCCAAGTTATGGCTTGCTGAAAGTCATTAAAGAAAATGTGCTTTGGAGCAACTTTGATGCCCCATATCTCCACATTAAAGCACACCAGATCTTTCAAATTTTCTTATTTATTACTCGTTATAGTACTCTTTAGGCAACTAGGTATGTGTTCAAAAGAAATTAAACTTTGATTTATTAGGCTTTAAAAATTAAACATTTTGCACCTATAATTCAAATGCATATTACAAATGTATGACAGTCTACCATAAAAATAATTATACCACTGGAAAGAGTTTTTGATTAGCAAATGCACAAGATATAAAGTTGGTACCCTAAACCAAACTAAATATTAAGGTATCAAGTACAGCATGTTTTACGGAAATGCTGTTTTAAGGCGCATAATCCAGGGATGTAATTTTTCCACGAATTCAGAATTCCGCTTTTTTCACCTCAATTTGAAAAAAAATTTTCCGATTTTTCGCTCAAAAATCTGCATTCGTATCCTATTCGTTCCGACTTTCAGTAATTTCGTCATTGAGATGAAACGAGGTACGTGATTGGCCCATCGCTCTGTAACAATCAATGAACGCGCTTGTTAGATAGCTGTACGTAAGCTCGCTTCAAACAAAGAGTTGAAAGATGGCAGCCTCTGTGATCGAGCGTAAAGATGCAAATCGAGTTAAAGAAATCGACAGAATAGTGAAAAACAAGTTCTGCTGGGAATGGTTGGAGAAAGAGGTTGCTACAGACGTTGGACATAAGACTGAGACATTTGTTCAGCGATTTCGTTCGGAAGATCGATCGTGCTGGGAAGGCTCTTATTTGTTGCCAAGGATCTACATATTCTCACCTTTTATATGGATGGCAGAATGAACTGAATCTGAGAATATTTCCTTAATTTCAGTTTTGGTAAGTAGTCTATGCATGACTAATTTTTTTTGTCAATCCTGTTACCCTGTCTAAACGGGGTGTGCAGTAACGTAATCAAATATTAGAAGTTGCCATACATAAGAAGCAAACCGGGAGACTACCAGGAGCAATAGAGTTTAATAAATAATGGTGGATGAATTCTTATGTTGCATCATGTTTGTTTGAAAAGGCACATTTAGGTATGTTCAACTTCTACAGTAATTGAAAGTATAAATTTTGTTTTTCCTTATACAATTTTCTATTTATTCTAATGCAGATGATTTAATTTAGAATGACATTTTTAGGTTTCATGTTTTGGCTTTTTGTCAGTTAAGAATCATTGAATTTACTATAGGGGCTCAGAGTTGCATGTTGACCATTAAATTGGCTTGAATTTGTTAATCATGACAAGTTTTTTCTTGTGTGTTTGCTTGCCATTTGAGTACAATTTTTAAGTCAGAAAACCCCAGAACCCAAGAGCTTCGGGGGGCTTTGCCCCCCTTCTCCCCCCACCAGGGCGCTGCCCTGGACCAGCTGGGGGCCTGCGGCCCCCAGACCCCCGGCTAAAATTTTCAGATAATTTCACCAGCCCCAAATCACATCCCTGATAATCTACTAGCAGACAAACTAGCAAAACATCATTTCATTGCCAAACACCAGAGTGGATATTTGAAGGAAAATCTGTCAGCGGATGAATGTATTATGCTTTTGGATTTTGCCGAAAACTATTCATTCTGTGTACGGGATTCTGCCCAGGGGTACCACTGGGACAACAGCCAATGCACTCATCCATTTGCGGTGTAGATTAGAGCAAAGAATGAAGATGGTACAAAAGTAACAAAATGCATCTCTATCTGCATAAGTGACTGCCTTAAGCATGATACAGTGGCCATGTGTGCATTCTTAAAGGTTTTACCAGCTAGCTTACAGGCAATCACGAGTGATCGCATATTAACCCCATCTGATCTGTTTTTGTGGGCAAAAAAACCCCCATCCATTTCATCTGGGTTGGTGTAGGGGAAGTTATGGAGAGTGGAAAAGCATTGGAGACAAGATTTTCAAGGTCAGCTACTCTTCCTGGAACAGGAGACAACCACTCATTCATTCCAATCATGTCCAACCAGCTGCAGGTCAGCAGGGTGTTGGGTGGTCCTAGCTTCATTGTGGATATGAGTGGGAATCGGCCACAAGTAATGCATAAAATCCCTGTTAAATCAGCAGTCTCTCTGGCAGATACAATTCCTGGTAAATATGTTGTATGTTTGTATGACACAGTGGTGAATAGGCAACATTCGTGCATTATCAGAGGAGGAGCAAGATGTACAAGTAATATTTATGCATCCTCATGGTCCCTCTCAGACTTGCAGCTGGCCCAGGAGAGAGGATAACTGTTGGGTCTCTCTGGTACATGTCATGAAGGTCATTGATGCCCCACTTGCATCAACTGGCAGGCAGTATAAACTTCCATCTGATGTCGAAAAGCAAATCAATACACTGTTTAAGCTCTTCAAATAAAGTATTAAGATTATTTTTCCTACACTGTAGGTTTGTAATTGTATTGTAATATGTCTTAAAACAGCATTTCCATCTATCGTAAAACATGCTGTACTTGATACCTTAATATTTATAGTTTGGTTTAGGGCACCAGCTTCATATTTTGTGCATTTGCTAATCAAAACAAGCTCTTTCCAGTGGTATAAATGTTTTTATGGTAGACCTTATCATACGTTTGTAATATGCATTTGAATTACAGGTGCAAAATGTTGGGTTTTTTTAATTTTTAAAGCCTAATAAATCAGTTTGATTTCTTTTGAACACTTACCTAGTTGCCTAAAGAGTACTATAACATGAGTAATAAATAAGAAAATTTGGAAGATCTGGTGTGCTTTAATGTGGAGATATGGGGCGTCAAAGTTGCTCCAAAGCGCCCTTTTTTTTTTTTTTTAATTGATCTTCAGCAAGCCATAACATGGCAAATATTGAACTGTGAACTTTCTATTTTAGTATTTAAAGGCATCTGGCATTGAACAATCCTTGAAAATTTAATGCATCTTGCATGAATAGTTTTTAAAAGTAATGACTTATGGAAGTTGGGTCCGTTTTCTGTAACACTGTTTCAACAGTGAAATTGGGGCCACGCCCCTTTTTTAAAAAGCCCCTATATCTCAGAAACTAATGAAGGTACAAGCCTAAAATTATGTACACTCTTTCTTTATTGGGCACACTGACAATATTTCCAGAAAGTATGAAGCAAATCTGAGATGGTCAGTGGCGAGCATTTTTCTAAATCTGGTGATTTGGGGCGGAATTACCCATATCACAAAGGTAGGGAACAACAGGGGGAAACCGGTCCCCCAAAAAATTATAGAAACCATGCAATTTAAGGTGTGTAGACTTGTCTAACTGAGATTCAAATTCTTTAAAAAGAACTAACTGGTTAGTTACAGCTGGATGAGTAGTTAATGCTCATGAGACATCAGCTCATGTTTAACAAACACATTTTATGTAGTCTACCTTGCTAAAGATAGTGGACATTTGGAGCAACTACAAATTGGATGCATGTTGCTGAATAATGTGCAATTTGTTTATTGCTCTATATAGGCTTATCCCCCCTCGACACTCTTTCTGGAGTTTCCAGCATCGGGTGGATTACGGAGAAGGAAAAGAGAGTGGGTGATTCCTCCGATCAGTGTCTCGGAAAATAGAAGAGGGAAATACCCTATGGAGTTGGTGCAGGTATGTAGAGCTGATCTATCATTTTAAGAGTGAATTTTCCCTGTATGTCTTATTTTATCATGTCAAATCTTGTGCCCAGATTAAGTCCAGTTATGCTAAAGAAACAGCGATGATGTACCGGATCACTGGTGAAGGAGCAGACCAGCCTCCAGTGGGAATTTTCACAATAGATAAATACACTGGTTGGCTCTTTGTGACAATGCCTCTAGACAGAGAAAAAAAAGATAGATATGTGGTGAGACTTTTTCAGTTTGGCTACGTGTCAAGTGTTTAGCAAATATTATGATTGCCTGAGAGTTGGCAATATGCTAACAGAAAAGACGTTCCCATAAGTATTGGTTCATGTTTTAATTTACCATATTTCTACTTTTTTGTTAACTCCAGCTGCAAGCCCATGCTAAGGCAACTACTGATCAAATCGGAGAAGATCCCATGGAAGTTATAGTTGTTGTGCTGGACCAGAATGATAATACTCCTGTCTTCACCCAAAATCCATTCCTTGGCAGTGTACCAGAAGCTTCAAAAATAGGTATTTATTAGTTATTGCGTGACACTGTTAATGGATGAGCCATAGTAATGCCATACTTCTGGAACAGGATGATCAAGAACATAGTGTATGGGTCTTGCATGCATACTTTTTGACCATACCTTCTACCCTTAACCTGAGCACAATGTGATCAAGACTTTCATTTCCTAGTGGCGCTTCCCATGTGCAAAGCATGCGGAGCAGTGCTCCATACTTAAGAGAATATGGTAATGCGTCAACAGAAGCCTTCATGGCTTTTGCGACCATACAACATCCGTACATGTACCACCACAGGGTACCTGATCTGTAAGTGCAAGGTAACATAGCTAAAACGCTTGACCACCGGACAACAAAACTTGTATCTTTATTTCCATAAGTGATGGACTTTTATCCAGTGCCTTTTTTTTAAGGGATTATTTACCAACACTGTAGCAGCCCTTGGCATTTAGAACAGCTGAGAGTTTCTGATGGGTGCATATGCTTTTTTTTTTTTTCCTCTTGAACTTGAGTGTAGCATTGAACACTGGGCAGTGAGCACTGTAAAAACTGAAAACAATGTAACAAGGTTGTAAACGAGTACGGTTTTGCAGAGTAATGTTTAGACTATGGCTCTGGATGTTGCACATCTTGATCCTCCCATCCAAAGGAGCCAACCGCTACGAGTTAGCCAAGCATGCACCATTAGCTTCTGTGCTCAAAGTCTTGTGCTAAACCACAGTTCAACCAATGCAGCAAAACACTCGGTGTACACAAACTTGTCATTGTGCATGAACGACATCAGGATGAGACAGCTAAAACTTTAACATACCATGCTATACCTCTGACGGTGGTACATGGTGAATATAAACAGCATCTATTGCATAATGTGCAGCTTCCTGGACTGACAGCTCTGCCTGTAACATGAATGAGTGAGCGACAGCTTTTAGGCAGTGCCTAAATATTACTCTCTCGTTGAAGGGTTTGAGTTCATGACCGTCAGTGCCACTGATGCAGACGAACAGGGCAGTGATAATGCTGATGTCAGGTACTCAATCAAGAATCAGGAACCACCAGAGCCAAGTTCAAACATGTTTACCATCAACCCTATCAGTGGAGTGATCTCAGTGAATGCTGATGGACTGGACCGGGAGGTAAGTCCACAAATCCGGTTTCTCATCGGTTATGTTTACAGCTAGCCTTATTGTCACTAGTCTGTGCAAGTCTTTTCAGTGTGCCTTGGTGTTTTCTTTTGCATCATTAAATTAGCAGCAGGAGCAAATGACTTGTGTCTCAAGCTGCAATGAGTCTTGGCAACATGCGTATGTCCTAGTGTGCTGCATGCCATCATTGGCTTCTTTCTGAACACATCCTGCTTTTCAACAAGGCATCCACGTTCATGTGGAGCCGTTTTCTTTTTACTGTAACTTGCAGCAAAAGCACCTTTTCTATAATGTGGCTTTGACTTGTTCTGTTGCCTTTAAATGGTATTTGTGTCTATAATGCAAATCAGCTTTGCCATGCATGCACCTGGTATTTTGGAGGTGATCAGAATTTTTTTTTCGTTTGGTTTATGCAGATGTTTACACAATTTTAGTAAAAGATTGACAAGTTAGGCTTGGTACAGAGCACTTTCTAATGAGGTAATGTTAACACCAAATATTACTTGCTGTTCACAAATTTTGGTTTGTAGTACAGGTGTATAACATGCATGTAAACTGTTTTTAATTAAACTGCTGCATTGGGGTAGATGTAAACTGTTTATTCCAGTTGAAGTCTAAATGAACTTGATTAACTCATTTTTGCCTGGAAACACAATTGATGAGTATGGTGTTGGGTTTTTTTTTTAAAGAAATTTAGGGAATATACCTTGGAGATTCAAGCAGCAGATGATCAGGGCAGAGGCCGCTCGGTCACTGGAAAAGCTGTTATTACTGTAACAGACAGCAACGACAATCCACCTCAATTTGTGCAAAATTTGGTAAGGCAGCTAATACTTGTAATATAAATTAGTCTTGTTGCAGTAAACTTCGGCTTTAAAACGGAGTCCCTATTCCAAATCTTTAAATATTTATTACCTTTATTTCTGAAGTTTTTCAAACCCTAACTTGTGATAAAGCAGTTACTAAATTTTTAATGAAATTACTTGGTCTTCACTGTTGACACTAGCATGTGTTTTTGCAGTACGAGGTGACCGTCCCAGAGAATGAAGTGGGAGCTGTGGTGGTAAAAATGCCAGTTGAGGATAAGGATGAGCCACAGTCATCTGCCTGGGCAGCAAAGTTCAGTATTGTTAAAGGTGACACCAGTGGATTTTTCAACATCACCACAGGACCAAACAAACAGGAGGGCATCATTACTACTGTCAAGGTACTGCACAACTCGAGTTCAAGTGTCCATCAGTTATGTGTTCCTGAATAATTGTGGTTTAATTTTAATTAACCTTTTTACAGCCATTGGACTTTGAGAGTAACAACAAATATACACTGCTGGTAGCTGTGGAAAACGAGGTTCCATTTGCAAAACCTCTGACTACCTCCACTGCTACAGTCATTGTAAGTGTTATTGATGTGAACGAGGCTCCAGTGTTCAAACCAGTGGAGAAGTTGATTTCGAAACCTGAAGATGAAAAGGTTGGTAGTGAACTGACTGTCTACACTGCCATTGATCCAGATACTGCAAAGGCCCAGACAGTGGCGTAAGGAAGTCCTTGATGTATACCTCAGTGTTGGATGTTTGGGTTTCTCTCAGGCACTGGTGTAGTAATTTGGCATTGTGCTGTTTTCAGGTATCGTGTTGGATATGATCCTGCTGGCTGGTTGAGTGTTGATCGAGACACTGGACTAATCAAAGTCAAGAGTCCTATGGACAGAGAATCTCATTTTGTGAAAGATGATAAATATACAGCCCAAATCCTAGCTGTAGATGATGGTAAACCCCTCACCTACCCCTTTTTTTTTTTTTTTTAATGGGGGGTGTTATGTGGCTTTTAAATATAAAGTTCTTGTATGTTTTTCCAGATGAAATTCCAGCAACTGGTACTGGGACTCTTGTAATTGAGCTGGTGGATGTGAATGATAATGCTCCAACAGTTGAGATGAGCAACATCGATGTATGTAATAAGGAGCCACCTCCAGTGGTCCTGCCTGTGACTGATGAGGATGGGCCTGGCTTTACTTCTCCTTTTAGTGTGGCATTGCAAGGAGATGGCAAGGACAATTGGACTGCCACAATGAACGCGTCGAGTAGGCTTTTACTCAACTATTAGTTTACTTCTGACAGTGATAATGGGTATTAAAGTTGACTGTGTAGAAGACAGTTTGGGGAAATTTGATTATCCACAGAAATGGAAATAAACACAAGTGGATGTTTATGCTCATGCTTAAGCACTTTCATGTTCTTGTACATTACTATGCTAGTAATGTTAATTACATAATGAAGTTGTGTACTCGGTATTAACTTTGCAGCAACCTCATTGGCTTATTTGGCGCATATGCAGTACTTGCCAAGACACATGCACATGTCTAAAGTTATGGTAGAAAGCATGGCTTCAAAATGAACAATTTTTTTCAAAGTATCATATCATATTGAGGGCTAATCTGTAAAAGAACCAATTACAGAGCACATTCTCTTCTGTATCGAAGAGAATGTATGCAGCTTTAAATGCCAGGTTGTGCAGTTTTAAGCTATCTTGCTGATGGGTAACTTCAGTTTTCAAAAAGTGTACCCAGTGTGCACACCCTTTGCCCATTAAAACACTGGGTTTGCGGTTTGGATGGAAGTAGTCTTTGCTGTCTGAGCATGTTATTTGTGGTGCAGTTTGTAAATGGCAGGTGTTTGAATTATTTAAGGAATAAAACACTTCTGTAGTATTGCTAAAATAGGATGCATTACTTAAATTGTGGTGTAAATCATCATAGACGGAGTAGTAACCCAAGACACAAACTTGCCCACAAATTTTTCTTGGTTATGACCTAATCATGCTTCAGTGCCCAAGTATAAACCATGGTTATTGGTGCAGTGGGTACGAATTTGGAGGAAACAATTTTAGATGGAGTTTCAAAATAGCAGGCAGTATTGAGCATCCATTAAAATTGCTAACTATATTTTGAACAAGACTCCACAAAACGTGTACCATGTTCTCTATTCAAATAATAGTCTTAAATTAAGCAAAGTCTTTAGACTTGACATGAACATTTTGTGTACTCATGCATTCTTCCCCCCCCCCCCCCCCCCATTTATTTATTTTAATTATTTTTACAGAAACGGGGATTGTACTTTCATTGAGGGCTCCGCTCAGTCCTGGAGTTTACAATGTTGTTCTGAAGGTGTTTGACATCCAAAGCCTATCAGAAGACAACATTATCCAGGCCACTATATGCGACTGCAAAGGAGCTGATTTTAATTGCCAGTTTAAGCCTCCACCAGGCATCCCTGGTGTTCTTGGAATTTTGGGGGCTATTTTGGCTCTGTTGTGTAAGAGACGATCACCACCACACACAGTTTATTGAAAACAAACAAGATGATTGAATAAAGCCTAAATAATTTAAGGGGATGAACATTCTTAAATACTAGTAATATGCATTTTTGGCATAGGTGTGATATGCCCTGTTACATGCCCTCTCTTTGCAGTGCTGGTCCTGCTGCTGCTTCTGTTCCTTAGAAGAAGAAGCTCTAAGAAGGAACAGCCCCTGATCAATGATGATGATATCCGTGACAATGTTTACTATTATGAAGAAGAGGGTGGTGGAGAGGATGATCAGGTGTGTGGGTGTGGCTTTTTTGTGCCCCCCAAACAAACAAATGTGAATATAAATAATGATTTCATCCTAATTTGTCAACCTCCCACCCCAATAGGACTATGACCTGAGCGTTTTGCACAGGGGCCTCGACAACCATCCTGACGTGTTCCGTAATGATGTGGCTCCCACCTTTATGCCTGCCCCAGAATATCGTCCACGGCCTGCAAACCCTGAGGAGATTGGCACCTTCATTGATGATGTAAGACGTGCAGTTTTTTGTGCTGTAGAATCTGATTGTACTACAAAACATGTCTCATGCATATAAAAGTGACTTGACTTGTGTGGTCCATATAAACAAGTGTTCCATCTTGCAACATGCTGCTTCCTTGCCACTGTTGTGAACTTGGTCTGACTCTCCCTTTGCTAGTTAGCATCTGTCTTTTTTTGTCAAGCAATCATGACAAAGTTTAGTGAACTTGAGAGAAATGTTTTGGGATAAATTTATTAGGGATAAAATTAAGGGTTCCCTTCCCCTCAAAGATGCTTTGCTACAAACTATTCAAAGCACTATATAAATCCTAGAGACTTGTGCAGGCAGGTCTGTGCTGAGCCTTTTATGTCTGGCTCAAATCCTGGCAGCATTGCAAAATTGGAACACTTTCCTGGACAGTGTTCTAGACCGCTCGACCAGAAGATCACATCGTTAACTGAGGTTATGTAACGTGGTATGTATGTGGCCCATATGTACTGGTGCCACATCATGACTGTGAAATCGCAACCTGAGGCTGGCACACCAATTACATTCTTAAACGCGCTCAAACTTGGTTAAACATACACATACAGACAGGTGCCTCTATAGGCTTCAGCCAAAGGCTGAGCCAAAAGTGATTTTTTTTTGTATGTGAAATTTTTATTATATAATGAATAATAATTTCTTTAGCAAATGATTAGTGATGCAGGATGATTGATCCCTCAATGCGTTTCTAAGATGCTCCATGTAAATGTAGCTCCATGACATTTTTAAAGCAGATTGGGAAAAACTCATTGCTTATGCACATAATCTTGGGTATCTGGAGCCACAAACTGAAATAAGACGTGTGGTGTTTTTTTTTTTTTTTAAAAAGCTGCTTATTTTAGAAAATGTGCTTCAACAAGCTGTTCAGGTTTAGCTCCTCTTTGTGTCATATGGGGAGCTCATGACTGATATCCATACAAGATGTGTTTGAGTGTTCGCTTGCTCATATTTGTACATGTATACTGTGTATGTATTTTTAAAAGGAAGACAGTGTCCCTGGTTTCTGCCATCTTACTCTCTGAGGTTCAAATCATGACCTCATGGATTCCAAACATGACTTTCCAAACTTGTGGACACTGCTTCTAAATAGTTGTAAACAACCCTAAAGGTACTGGAGTGTCAAGCGTTAGTTTAAAAAAAAAAAAGCCTGATCATTTTATGTGACCTGCTTTGTTTTTTATTTGCTAAGAAAGTGATATTTTTGGACAGCAAGAATCACTTTGCTATAGCAGCAGGATTGTTTACTAGTATCTGTGTCAGTACTGTGTAATTCGTTATCTAGCCGAGTAAGATTTAAACTTCATAAAAGTGAAGTCTGTTTTTGTTGCCAGTAAAAATCATGGTTACAGAATTTCTGATTAGGTTTTTAGCATTAGAAACATTTATCACATCACATCACATTACAGCACAGTTGAAGTTCTTTCTGAAGCAATGAATCTCTTTGGGTTGTTGTGGGTGTTTTTAAGCCAGGAGCGCTTGCACCTAATTGACTTAACAGCCATGAACAATATATACAATTATGTAGGGGGAAAGTACCTATGCCTTATACAGTAGTGTGTTTGGGTTTGTTGTGTGGAGATGTGTATATAAAACTTTGTATGCATCTCCCAATATTGCCTATTGGCCAGGATTGGTGGTGAACTCATTTTATAGAATCCAGACAATGTAGTTAAATTTAGCTTTGCATTACTTTTGTCATTACTATTGCTCTCTTCAGATTTTGCCTCCATGTGTTTCTGCTTTTATGTACCATAGAACCTGAAGGCAGCTGATAATGACCCTACAGCTCCCCCCTATGATTCCCTCTTGGTGTTTGATTATGAGGGTGGTGGATCAGAGGCAGGATCCCTCAGCTCCCTGAACTCTTCCAGCTCAGGAGATCAGGACTATGACCGTCTTAATGAGTGGGGACCACGCTTCAAGAAATTGGCTGACATGTATGGCGGAGGAGAGGACTAGGAATTGGGAGATTTTTCAGAAGCTTCATTTTAGGTATGAAGCACAAAGATGGACAGACTGATGGATAGATGTAAATTTGGGACAGTTTTAGTTTCCATGTTGGTTTATGATTTAATATTGGAACAATACTGTCCAAAACAGGCTAAAAGAGTGGCTATTTTTTGTGGCTTATTTGTTAATGGATTACTTTTTACTGCATTATTTTTCAAAGCACTGTGAGGTATGATGTTTATCAAAGTTTTATCAAGTTTGTATCCCATTTCTGTGTTTTTAGATAGATTTTACATTTGATTCCTCTGTACCATGTAATTCACACTGTGTAGCCATTAAGTTGTTTGTTTCAATTTTTTTTTTATTAAATGTTATACACAATCTAGTTTCCCTACTTCTTTAAAAGGTATGGCTACTGATTGGCTGTACCATTTTAAACATTCTTTTGGAGCCAGCAATCAACAAGGTTTCATTGGAATTCTTCCCTGAATAACCTAAGCCTCATGGTCATAGTTATGATTTTCTGTTTCAATGTTGACTTTTTTTAATAGTTAGATTTATTCAAAAGAATCAGGAAATCTTAATTGCAAGTTACCCAAACATTAAGTGTAAAACTATGCTTAGTAGTAAAAACTAAATTATTCTTATTGGAGACAAACAACATGTTGCAGTACTGCAAGGCTGTTATGGAAGGTGAAGTAGTCAGTCACAAGTTTGGCTAAAACTGTGTACAAAGTTATCTAATGTTTTTTTTTTTTTTAATTTGAGGCCCAAGCCCATTGTCTGCAGGAGTAGAATCACTTGAAGGACTGAAAGCTCCATCCAAATCAGTACTCTAGATTGTTCCTTCAAGCTAGTGTTCAACATGGCCATGTCTGTCTTACTACATTGTGTTACTCTATATTGCACTGCATAGAGTGCTCTACATAGGCTGGTACTTTACACTCCACAAAGTGCACCAGGTCAGATAGATACATAGGTAAGCACTGCTTTACAGCTGTGCATGAAATTGCATATGGTGCAGTGTTTGAGTTCTCCAGTCCTATGTACTATCTGCACTGACTATATAAGCTGTTGCTATTGTTCTGGAGTGTCATCTCTTAACCCTGCTCTGGTGTTAGCTTTCTGTTACTATCTCTTATGTTAATGGGTCGGTTTTGACCCGTGTCTTAAATCAGCCATAAAATACCCTAAAAACAATTATCATCCAATTTGTTTCTTACCTCTTGGTTACCTTGTTAGGCTCCCTTATCCATGAAAAGATTGGTTTTAATATTTTTGTTGTGGCCCCCTGGGCCTTTCTTTTAACAGCATACCCCTCGTTTTCAATATTAAAAAAAAGTGGTCAAATGAACCTCAAAAGAATAATGTAAACAAAAGGTTGTTCTGTTACCTAACTATTACTGAGGGGTATTAGATCACATCTCTTAAATGTTCAAAAAAAAAAGATTTTAATCAGGGCTTTGAACCGGTTCAAGGAACGAAAACGAAAACCGGGAACTTTTTCTATTTCACATGGAACAGAAACGAAACCAGAAACTTTATGTTCCGGAACAGAAACGCTTATTAAAAATAATGGTAACCGGTTAATACCGGTTTTTATTTCGTTCCTCAAAGTTTCCGTGGCCTACAAATAAAAAAGCCATTCTTCTCCTGCGCAAGTTTCTATGACCCGACGTTCGCTGACTGAATGGAGAGAGCGGGAAGGTGGACTACTAGTGAGTAAATGCATTACTGAGTGTCTCTGAGCAAAGAAGAGCCTGAACGTTGCAACCTCCCTATTGGCTGTTTGTAAAAATGTATCAATTGTTGCCCTTCCCACGGGAATCATCACGGGCTCGAGAGACGAGACCTGACGAGTTATTTCGTTGGTAGCAGAACAAAATGTCTGGACACAAATCGGGTTTTCAGAAAAGGAAAGAAAATAAACGGAGGGTCGAAAATACAAAAAAGGAGGCAGAAAATGCAAAACGAGTTTTAAGGTAGGACAAATGGTTACTTTTCTGAGGCGGCTCGCCGTGGCTGCCTGCAGGCTGATTTATTATAGCCCTGTAAAGGTTCGCTAGATGTGGGTGGAGCACAGAGGACGGCAGGACAGAGACTGAGTTCGCAAAACTCTTTTATTTGCACTTTTCAGTGGCAGCGTTTCTCTCTCAGCCACACACGCACGCACACACATTCCGGTCCTCGGGTTGTGGAGAGAGCCCCTCTGCTCTCGCTCTCCCTCCTTAAATAGCCCGGTTTACTGGGGAGAACACACACAAAACATAGATTAATCACACTCAGGTGAAGCGATTCTGCCACTTACCTTCCCCAACTCCGCCCTCCTGTCACAGACCGGCGCTTGACCACGCCCCCGCTGCCACATACCCCCACCGCCCGACTCAGGCCGGGCACCCGTCCGGCCCGCAGCCGACTCCTCCCCCCCCCCTTGACGGGAGAGGAAGTCCGCAACGACCATCTGCGCCCCCGGCCTGTGGACCACCTTGAAGTTGAAAGGTTGGAGCGCTAGATACCAACGGGTGATCCGCGCGTTGGCATCCTTCATGCGGTGGAGCCACTGGAGGGGCGCGTGGTCCGAACAGAGGGTGAAAGAGCGCCCCAGCAGGTAGTAACGGAGGGCGAGGACCGCCCACTTGATCGCCAGACACTCTTTTTCGATAGTGCTGTAGCGCCCCTCACGCACCGACAGCTTCCGGCTGATGTATAATACTGGGCGATCCTCTCCCCCCACCTGCTGGGACAAAACGGCCCCCAGCCCTCTGTCCGACGCATCCGTCTGTAACAAAAAAGGGAGAGAGAAGTCAGGGGAGTGTAACAGTGGCCCCCCACACAGTGCAGCCTTTACCTCAGAGAAAGCCCGCTGGCACTGCTCCGTCCACTGGACCGGATCTGGCGCCCCCTTTTTAGTGAGGTCAGTCAGCGGGCTGGTGACGTCCGAATAATTAGGTATAAACCTACGATAATAGCCAGCCAGCCCCAGGAACTGTCTCACCCCCTTTTTGGTCTTGGGCCTCGGGCAGGCCGCAATCGCTGCGGTCTTATTAATTTGGGGACGCACCTGCCCGTTACCCAAGTGGAAGCCCAGATACCGTACTTCCACCCGCCCAATCGCACACTTCTTCGGGTTGGCAGTGAGCCCCGCCCGCCTCAGCGACCTAAGGACGGCCCTCAGGTGTTGCAGGTGCCGCTGCCAGTCATTACTATAATTGATGATGTCATCCAAGTAAGCGGCCGCATAGGTGGCGTGGGGCCGGAGGACCCGGTCCATCAGCCGCTGAAACGTAGCGGGCGCCCCAAACAGCCCAAACGGAAGTGTGACAAACTGGTGTAAGCCGAACGGTGTGGAAAAGGCCGTTTTTTCCCGGGATAATGGAGTCAAGGGGATCTGCCAATATCCCTTCGTCAAATCCAGTGTCGAGTAAAAGCGAGCCGTGCCTAGTCGATCGAGCAGCTCATCAATACGAGGCATTGGGTACGCGTCGAATTTAGACACCGCGTTGACTTTTCTATAGTCCACACAGAACCGGACCGAGCCGTCGGCCTTGGGAACCAAGACCACCGGGCTGCTCCAGTCACTGTGGGACTCCTCGACGATGCCCATTTCGAGCATGGCCTGAAGTTCTTCCCGAACCACCTTTTTTTTGTGTTCGGGTAATCTATAAGGACGGCTACGCACTACCACCCCCGGGGGCGTCTCTATGTGGTGTTCTATGAGATTGGTGCGACCGGGCAGGGGCGAGAACACATCCGAAAACTCGGCCTGCAACTGGGCGACCTCCGTGAGTTGGGTCGGGGAGAGGTGGTCTCCACAGGGGACCGGAGAGGTGCGAGATGCCAATGACCCTTTTTGGACCTCCGGCCCCAGCTCCGCCTTCTCCGGAACTACCGACACCAATGCCCCGGGGACCTCCTCGTTCCAGAGCTTCAGCAGATTGAGGTGGTAGATCTGTAGCGCCCCCTCCCTGTCCGTTCGCCTAACCTCATAGTCGACGTCCCCGACTCGCCGTGTGACCTCGAAGGGCCCTTGCCACTTGGCGATTCATTTGGAGCTCGACGTGGGCAGCAGGACGAGTACCTTATCTCCCGGAGTGAACTCTCTAAGGCGTGTGCCCTTGTTGTACAGGCGGGTTTGCCGTTCCTGGGCCTGCCGCAAATTCTCCTGAGTTAAGTGGGTGAGTGTGTGGAGTTTTGCGCGCAGATCCATAACGTATTGAATTTCATTTTTGCTCTGCGAAGGTCCCTCCTCCCAATTTTCCCGCAGTACATCTAAGATGCCGCGCGGCTTACGCCCATACAATAATTCAAACGGGGAGAACCCCGTGGAGGCTTGGGGGACCTCTCGCACTGCAAACAACAAGGGTTCGAGCCACTTATCCCAGTTACGTGCGTCCTCACTTACGAATTTTTTGATAATATTCTTGAGGGTGCGGTTGAACCGTTCGACTAAACCGTCCGTCTGTGGGTGATACACGCTGGTGCGGATCGGCTTAATACCCAGTAGCCCATACAGTTCGGCCAGTGTTCGTGACATAAACGAGGTGCCTTGGTCAGTCAGAATCTCTTTCGGGATTCCGACCCGGGAGATGACGTGGAAGAGGGCCTCTGCAATACTACGTGCGGAGATATTGCGAAGAGGCACCGCCTCCGGGTATCGCGTTGCATAGTCCACCAGAACCAATATAAAGCGGTACCCTCGTGTTGACCGATCTAATGGCCCGACGAGATCCATCCCAATTCTTTCAAACGGGGTCTCGATTAATGGTAGGGGGCGCAAAGGCGCTTTTGGAATGGCCGCGGGATTTACTAACTGGCATTCGCGGCACGCCGTACACCACTTACGGACGTCGCCGCGAATCCCCGGCCAATAGAACCGGGCCATTATCCGGGCGAGTGTTTTATCCTGCCCGAGGTGTCCCGCTATGGGATTAAAGTGAGCCGCCTGGAATACCAATTCCCGGCGGCTCTTTGGAATTAACAACTGGGTGACACGCTCCTTCGTCTGAGTGTCCTGCGTCACTCGGTACAACCTATCCTTTAAAATGGAAAAATAGGGGAAGGTCGGGGTGGCGTTCGGCTGGAGCGTTTGACCATCGATTACTCTCACTTGGTCAAACGCGTGTCGCAGAGTTTCGTCTCGCGATTGTTCCAGTGGGAAATCTGCGAGGGATTCCCCAATAGAAAGAGGAGGGGCCGGGGACTCCTCACTCTGTCGCGGAGATGACGTAGACGGCTCTGCGACCACAGCTCCAGCCAAAACGACACCGGGACCCCCCCCCCGCTAACCGGCAGGACCCACTCTTTACTAGGTGTGCCATCAACCCCTGGAATCCCGGCCAATCAGTCCCCAAGATCAAAGATTGGGTAAGGCGAGGATTAACCGCCGCCTTTACTATGGATTTGTCCCCTCTGAAATGTATGTGGACCGACACCAACGGGTAGCAGTGAACATCCCCGTGCACACACAACACCTTCACCCCTTGTGCTCCCCCCAATGCCTTGTCTTGCACCAGGCTTTGGCGGATCGAGGTCTGGTTGCAACCCGAATCCACCAACGCCTGATATGTCGCCCCTTGTACACTTACCGGTATGCGATATGCTCCGGCCTGATCGAGGGCAGCCTCTGGCGCGTCGGGGATCCGCACCACCGCCCCCACCTCCATCGCGACACACTGTTGCTGCAGGTGGCCCGGTTACCCGCAGCGCCAGCAAACCGGCCCGGGCCTCCCCTCTGCAGCTGTGGTTTGAGGGTCACTCACCTGAGGGGGGGGAGAGACAGACACAGAAGGGAGAACCGGGAGGGCACCACGGGTGCGGCGGGCCGGCTGGGGTGGAGCCGGCCCCTGACTCCGTGGTGGGGGAATGGGGCGAGGACGGGACACGGGAGGAGGGGGAAGAGAGAGAGAGAGAGAAGAGGAGAGAGAAGAAGATGACAGCCGTTGTCCTGCCGCCGGGACAGCCGCCAGATGATCCTCCGCCAGTCCTACGGCCTGATCCAGCGACGCCGGGCGGTGGCACTGGACCCACTCCGCGGTTCCGGCGGGTAGGCGGGCGATGAATTGTTCCAGCGCCACCTGGTCGATGATCCCCTCGGCGTCGCGATCTTCGGCCCTCAGCCACCGCCAGCAGGCGTCCCGGAGCTGCTGGCCGAACGCGAATGGGCTGCCGACTTCCTCCATTCGCAGCGCGCGGAAGCGCTGGCGCTGCTGCTCCGGCGTGCGCCCCACGCGCTGGAGGACAGCCCGGCGAAGGTCGGCGTAGGCCAGCCGGCGATCGGCGGGGAGCTGTAGTGCGGCTAACTGCGCCTCTCCCGTCAGGAGGGGGAGGAGCCATCGGCCACCCCGAGGCTTCGGCGACCTGTTCGAACAATGCGATGAATGCCTCGGGGTCGTCCTGCGGGCCCATCTTAGTCAAGGTGATGGGAGACGGGCCCGCGGCCGGTGCGCTGGTGGACCCCGCCGACGCGAGGAGGCGCCGGAATGCCTCTCGGTCTTTCTGTTGAGCCAGCACCAGGGCTTCGAAGCGTTGCTCCTGCTCCTTCCGGAGCGTGACGAGTGCCTGGTGCTGGCTCTGCGGAGCCGTGGCGAGGGCGTGGATCAAGTCCGCGAACGGGGAGGATTCCATGGGGCTGCAGGACAGGTGCTCCACGATCCCGGGTTTTGGCACCACTGTAAAGGTTCGCTAGATGTGGGTGGAGCACAGAGGACGGCAGGACAGAGACTGAGTTCGCAAAACTCTTTTATTTGCACTTTTCAGTGGCAGCGTTTCTCTCTCAGCCACACACGCACGCACACACATTCCGGTCCTCGGGTTGTGGAGAGAGCCCCTCTGCTCTCGCTCTCCCTCCTTAAATAGCCCGGTTTACTGGGGAGAACACACACAAAACATAGATTAATCACACTCAGGTGAAGTGATTCTGCCACTTACCTTCCCCAACTCCGCCCTCCTGTCACAGACCGGCGCTTGACCACGCCCCCGCTGCCACAAGCCCATTTAGTTAAAATAATTGATATAAAATGTTTATAGTTATAGTTATGTGATGGTTGTCCTGATTTAGACTGGTGTTTTTTTTTGGGGGGGGGGGTTGCGCGATGTTGCACCCGGGTCCAGATTAGGGCAGAACCGGCCCTGGCTACATTTCAGGTGTAGTTTGTTTTATGTATGTATGTACTTGCATAGATGTGTACTTGGCCTTCCAATATGGCGCCTAACAAAATCTCGCGGCGCGGTGACGTCATGCGGTAGCCCTCTATAGGGCCTGACTAGCCTTTGGTAACACACTAAACGAATTATCTTTCATTTTTGGCACTTTTTCTGTTTGTGTAGATGGGAAGACATACTGAGAATCCAAATCGCCAACATTTGAAATAATAATTGTTTTGAATTATTTCTTGTCTTATTTAATGAAGGCTGTAATAGAATTAGCCTACATTTGGCTTAAGCCGGATGAGACAGAGACATAATTTTATAGCCATTTGTTAAATCGCTGACAGGGAACGTAATTAACCGTTCCAGGAACGAAATTTTTTTTGTTCTAACCGGTTCGGGAACGTCTATTTAATGGTGGAACCCAAAACCGGAAACATTAAAATTCCGTTTCTGTTCGGAACGAACCAATAGGAAAAAAATTCTGGTTCAAAGCCCTGATTTTAATTTTATCAACTATAATAACATCTATAGTGTTTCGGGTCAGTTTCGACCCATATGTATTTACTTCAAGAAAAGGGCAAAAAAGTTTTGGTTTTTTTTATTCCTGCCTGTCGATGTGTCCCAGAGACTATCAGTGGCCTCATTGCTGGATCTGTACACTCCAGCAAGAAGAACACCAATGTAGGCATCCAGGCATTCCTCATCAATGTCATTCCACATGTTGCCATGGACTTTTTTTTCCTTCAAGGTTTGTCACAGCAATTATGACTTTTTTTAGTGACAATGGCATAAACAGATCAAAACATGACTTGATGTCACTTACTCTCGTCACCGCAAACCTTGTGATCCCAGGGGTCGTTTTGATGACATTTGCAGCAGCTGTCCTGCCATGTACGTCAGGAGGTACTGAGCTCCAACAGATGTTGCCACTTTTGGATCTGAATGTTTCAGCAGGAGCAGCTTCAGCACCGGTGACGACCTCATCAGACTGATCAGATGTGCCTGTGTCTTCCGGTTGATACGCCACATCTTCCTCCTCAGAGACCTGCTCATCTCCATCGCTATACTGCTCTGTGTCCTCTGCCTCATTATCAGCAAAGATATGATCCAGAGCTTGGCTTACATTCAGTCCTCTTCTCATTGTTGCATGCTGTAAATTGGAGATGTGTACTCTGCAAGTCACCAACTCTAAACTCAATTGGCCTTACATGCCTGGACATGTCTGTCTTTGTTTGTTCTGTCAAACAGGCAAAGAGAAAAGCCCCTGACTGAAACTCAAGTG
Organism: Neoarius graeffei; assembly: GCF_027579695.1. Lineage (NCBI taxonomy): Eukaryota > Metazoa > Chordata > Actinopteri > Siluriformes > Ariidae > Neoarius > Neoarius graeffei. The sequence goes on from NC_083595.1 coordinate 26,673,246, forward strand.
GTTGGAGGAAGAGCTGGCTGTTGGCTGATTGTGTTTGATTTCAGTTTTGGCATTTATTATTGTTTTATAATCTTATATTTTAACTGGGTCGAAATTGACCCTAACAACACAAAGGTCACAGTTTTCACCAGAGTATTTTATAATTTAGTAAAATTATTTTTTTTGGATTTTATTTTGTTTAAATAGAAGTTCCTGACAAAGTCAAAAAGTCTTGATGCAATAAACAAATTTATGTAGTACTTTTATGCATGCTAAACCTAAAAACGGGTCGGTGCCGTTCGGGTGGCATGGTGGTGTAGTGGTTAGCGCTGTCGCCTCAGAGCAAGAAGGTCTGGGTTCGAGCCCTGTGGCCGGCGAGGGCCTTTCTGTGCGGAGTTTGCATGTTCTCCGCATGGGTTTCCTCCGGGTGCTCCAGTTTCCACCACAGTCCAAAGACATGCAGGTTCGGTTAACTGGTGACTCTAAAATTGACCGTAGGTGTGAATGGTTGTCTGTGTTAGCCCTGTGATGACCTGGCGACTTGTCCAAGGTGTACCCTGCCGTTCGCCCATAGTCAGCTGGGATAGGCTCCAGCTTGCCTGCGACCCTGTAGAGCAGGATGAAGCGGCTAGATGAGATGAGATGTACGGGTTCCCAATCCTGGTCCTGGAAAACCTTCGGTCACCTTTTAGTGTTCTCCCTGCCCTAACACACCCACTTCATCTCAGGAAAAGCCATTAATTAGCTGCTCATGGGTTTCATGTATAACATGAGCAGGGGCAACTCCAGGACCAACGTTACAGCCCTGTCCTGTAATGGCACACCACTTGGCACAACTTTTCATAGCTCTACCCTTAACCCACCTAAAATTCAATATATAGGTAATGTTTTGACTGTAGGTTTACTGTTTAACTTTTAATGTGGATATGAGCAAGTGATCAGACATGGCACTTGCAGGATGAAGACTGTTCATCAGCATGATTGTGTGGCATTGTATGATGCATTTAGAGTACAGATCTCACAGGTAAAATTAATAACTGACAAGTGTGAATATAAATAATCTCAAGCACATAGCTTTAAAAAAATAAAGTCAAAGACCAGGAACTGGTCTTTCCAAGCAGTCTCCTGTCCCAGTATTAACCAGCTCTTAAGGTGCATGGGTGCGGCACAGATCTGTTTCCTTCAGCCTCTTGCCTATTAAATTCTAGTTTAGATTAATTATGGTGATTTAAATCTGGAGTGACGAATCATCAGAGCCAGAACTTGGACAGTGCTGGCGTTTCTGTACACTGGTATCTCCCACTGTACTGTATAGTCATCACAGTTTGGCCCTTGTCACTCAGCTTTATGCTTGCCCATTTTGCCTGCTTCCAACGCATCAACTTCAAGAACTGACTGTTCACTTGCTGCCTAATATATCCCACTCCTTGGTAGGTGCCACTGTAATGAGAAAGAATGTTGTTCATGTCACCTGTCAGTGGTTTCAATATTATGGCTGATCAGTGTCTTTGTAGCCTATAAGTAAATGTATTTGTAAATGCAGAGCTAGGGTATTTAGGGGTGTTGATGATTGAGTTTACCTCTTATCTTACACAGATTTGTTTTTGCTACTGTAAAACATTAACCATTGTTTTAAGATATACAGTAGAGGTGATATAGTTTGAACCCAGTGTGGAATATCTTTTTAAGCATATTTGGGGAGGGGTGGTTCCACTAGATGGTGCCATCGAGTTTTAGTTCAGCCTGCAGTCTTGTAGGTATTATACAGTGGTGCTTGAAAGTTTGTGAACCCTTTAGAATTTTCTATATTTCTGCATAAATATGACCTAAAACATAATCAGATTTTCATAATCAGATTGGCTTTCTCCTTGCAACCCTGCCAGTGTTCTCCTGATGGTGGACTCATGAAGATTAGCCTATGTGAGAGAGGCCTTCAGTTGCTTAGAAGTTGCCCTGGAGTCCTTTGTGACCTCGCCGACTGTTATACGCATTGCTCTTGGAGTGATCTTTGTTGGTCAACCACTCCTGGGGAGGGTAACAATGGTCTTGAATTTTCTCCATTTGTACACAATCTGTCTGACTGTGGATTGGTGGAGTCCAAACTCTTTAGAGATGGTTTTGTAACCTTTTCCAGCCTGACGAGCATCAACAATGCTTTTTCTGAGGTCCTCAGAAATCTCCTTTGTTCGTGCCATGATACACTTCCACAAAAATGTGTTGTGAAGATCAGGCTTTGATAGATCCCTGTCCTTTAAATAAAACAGGGTGCCCACTCACACCTGATTGTCATCCTATTGATTGAAAACACCTGACTCTAATTTCACCTTCAAATTAACTGCTAATCCTAGAGGTTCACATACTTTTGCCACTCACAGATATGTAATATTGGATCATTTTCCTCAATAAATAAATGACCAAGTATAATGTTTTTGTCTCATTTGTTTAACTGGGTTCTCTTTATTTACTTTTAGGACTTGTGTGAAAATCTGATGATGTTTAGGTCATATTTATGCAGAAATATAGAAAATTCAAAGGGTTCACAAACTTTAAGTATTTTGAGGAAAATGATCCAGATGAGATCTCATCTCATTATCTGTAGCCGCTTTATCCTGTTCTACAGGGTCGCAGGCAAGCTGGAGCCTATCCCAGCTGACTACGGGCGAAAGGCGGGGTACACCCTGGACAAGTCGCCAGGTCATCACAGGGCTGACACATAGACAACCATTCACACTCACACCTACGGTCAATTTAGAGTCACCAGTTAACCTAACCTGCATGTCTTTGGACTGTGGGGGAAACCGGAGCACCCGGAGGAAACCCACGCGGACATGGGGAGAGCATGCAAACTCCGCACAGAAAGGCCCTCGTCGGCCACGGGGCTCGAACCCGGACCTTCTTGCTGTGAGGCGACAGTGCTAACCACTACACCACCGTGCCACCCATGAGATGAGATGATATAACTAAATAAAAAATAAGTATTGTGTGAAATAGGTGGTGTTGAATGATTTTAAATACTGAAACACTGCTTCCACCCTGTTATGTTCCATTCCACCTTGTTATGTTCCATTCCACCCTGTTAAGTTAAATGTTTTTTTTAAATATTTTGACATAATCACTAAATCTTGTTAATATGTTTGTGCTACATTGGAAGGTTAGGAATATTAAATGCACCTATATATGTAGGTTTGAAGAGATGACAATTTGTTCAGTGATATCAGTAAAAGGGATGTTCAAAAAAGTCATTTCATATAGGATACACCCATATACTGTTTTATTATCAAATAACTTTTTATAGATTAAAACTAAATCCTATTATGGGATCAAAAAGGACAAATTATTACTATGAAAATGTTCTTATTCATCAATATTACTATATTGAACTATATGCAATTTATAGGTTAATGTCCCCAACAGGGTGGAACACTTTCAGCAACAACATTTAATAAAACTACCTGTAATTATTACTATATTCATCTCTGAGCTTGACCTTTATGCATTTCTTATAGTTAAACATGTCAATATTGAAAAACAATATGAAAAAATATATTCCACTAGTATTTTTTTCCCCAACTTAACAAACCTGAAATGTTGCCGCAAAAAGAGAATCACCCATATATATATATATATATATATATATATATAATCATCATCTCTAGCCGCTTTATCCTGTTCTACAGGGTCGCAGGAAGCTGGAGCCTATCCCAGCTGACTACGGGCGAAAGGCGGGGTACACCCTGGACAAGTCGCCAGGTCATCACAGGGCTGACACATAGACACAGACAACCATTCACATTCACGGTCAATTTAGAGCTACCAGTTAACCTAACCTGCATGTCTTTGGACTGTGGGGGAAACCGGAGCAAACCCACGCGGACACGGGGAGAACATGCAAACTCCGCACATAAAGGCCCTCGCCGGCCACGGGGCTCGAACCCGGACCCTCTTGCTGTGAGGCGACAGCGCAAACCACTACACCACCGTGCCGCCCATATAGATAGATAGATAGATAGATAGGCCCTTGTCACTCAGCTTTATGTGTGCCCATTTTGCCTGCTTCCAACGCATCAACTTCAAGAACTGACTGTTCACTCTTAACAGGTTTTTCTGGTGTACACACTTTCTTCACCTGTCAGGGTCACTATATGTTCGTCAGAGATGCTCCTCTATGTCTCATTCAAGGATAACATTAAAGTTCATGGAGCGGTTTGGACATGTCTCTCCCTCTCTAACCTTTTGATTCAACTCATGTCAGAGCAGTTTAGTGGCAGAGGATCCTATGCCTATCCTGGGAATATTGGGGGGTGATGTGGGAAATACAGCCTGGAGGGGAGGCCAATCTATCACAGGGCACTATGCACACACTAATTTACACCACACTCTTTACTGGCATGTTTTTGGGTGGTGGTGGGAAACTGGATAACCCAGAGGAAACCCAGAAGGACATGAGAATATGCACAGAAACGCCACACACAGACAGTAACCTGGGCTCAGGATCGAGTCCACGATCTTGAATCTGTGAGACATCATAATAATTTCTAAACTTAATTTATAAACTGTAGGTTTTCACAGGAAAGGAAGAAAGACAGGAACTGTATCTTCCACTTTCTTGTTTTTGAAAATGGACAAGTTATATAATTATAGTTTTGATAAAACAAAAAAATGTTTCACCTACTTCAGCATAATGTACTTTTCACTGCCTTTCATTTATTTATCTGCAGCAAATGGTGATTTTTTAAGTCCTGTTTTAGTTGTTTATTATTATTATTTTGTCCTGCGTGCCTCATCGTTATGGAAATATTGTCATTTATGGGTCAGTCTAACAGCCTAACCTATATTTCATATACAGTGCTGCTTGAAAGTTTGTGAACCCTTTAGAATTTTCAATATTTCTGCATGAATATGACCTAAAACAACATCAGACTTTCACACAAGTCCTAAAAGTAGATAAAGAGAACCCAGTTCAACAAATGAGACAAAAATATTATACTTGGTCATTTATTTATTGAGGAAAATGATCCAATATTACATACCTGTGAGTGGCAAAAGTATGTGAACCTTTGCTTTCAGTATCTGGTGTGACCCCTTTGTGCAGCAATAACTGCAACTAAACGTTTCCGGTAACTGTTGATCAGTCCTGCACACCGGCTTGGAGGAATTTTAGCCCATTCCTCCGTACAGAACAGCTTCAACTCTGGGATGTTGGTGGGTTTCCTCACATGAACTGCTCGATTCAGGTCCTTCCACAACATTTCGATTGGATTAAGGTCAGGACTTTGACTTGGCCATTTCAAAACATGAACTTTATTCTTCTTTAACCATTCTTTGGTAGAACGACTTGTGTGCTTAGGGTCGTTGTCTTGCTGGATGACCCACCTTCTCTTGAGATTCAGTTCATGGACAGATGTCCTTACATTTTCCTTTAGAATTCGCTGGTATAATTCAGAATTCATTGTTCCATCAATGATGGCAAGCCGTCCTAGCCCAGATGAAGCAAAACAGGCTCAAACCATGATACTACCACTACCATGTTTCACAGATGGGATAAGGTTCTTATGCTGGAATGCGGTGTTTTCCTTTCTCCAAACGTAACACTTCTCATTTAAACCAAAAAGTTCTCATCTTGGTCTCATCTGTCCACAAAACATTTTTCCAATAGCCTTCTGGCTTGTCCACATGATCTTAACAAACTGCAGATGAGCAGTAATGTTCTTTTTGGAGAGCAGTGGCTTTCTCCTTGCAACCCTGCCAGTGTTCTCCTGATGGTGGACTCATGAACATTAGCCAATGTGAGAGAGGCCTTCAGTTGCTTAGAAGTTGCCCTTGAGTCCTTTGTGACCTCGCCGACTGTTATACGCATTGCTCTTGGAGGGATCTTTGTTGGTCAACCACTCCTGGGGAGGGTAACAATGGTCTTGAATTTTCTCCATTTGTACACAATCTGTCTGACTGTGGATTGGTGGAGTCCAAACTCTTTAGAGATGGTTTTGTAACCTTTTCCAGCCTGACGAGCATCAACAACGCTTTTTCTGAGGTCCTCAGAAATCTCCTTTGTTCGTGCCATGATACACTTCCACAAAAATGTGTTGTGAAGATCAGGCTTTGATAGATCCCTGTCCTTTAAATAAAACAGGGTGCCCACTCACACCTGATTGTCATCCTATTGATTGAAAACACCTGACTCTAATTTCACCTTCAAATTAACTGCTAATCCTAGAGGTTCACATACTTTTGCCACTCACAGATATGTAATATTGGATCATTTTCCTCAATAAATAAATGACCAAGTATAATGTTTTTGTCTCATTTGTTTAACTGGGTTCTCTTTATTTACTTTTAGGACTTGTGTGAAAATCTGATGATGTTTAGGTCATATTTATGCAGAAATATAGAAAATTCAAAGGGTTCACAAACTTTAAGTATTTTGAGGAAAATGATCCAATATTACATATCTGTGAGTGGCAAAAGTATGTGAACCTCTAGGATTAGCAGTTAATTTGAAGGTTAAATTAGAGTCAGGTGTTTTCAATCAATGGGATGACAATCAGGTGTGAGTGGGCACCCTGTTTTATTTACAGAACAAGGATCTATCAAAGTCTGATCTTCACAACACATGTTTGTGGAAGTGTATCATGGCACAAACAAAGGAGAGTTCTGAGGACCTCATAAAAATGCGTTGTTGATGCTCGTCAGGCTGGAAAAGGTTACAAAACCATGTCTAAAGAGTTTGGACTCCACCAATCCACAGTCAGACAGATTGTGTACAAATGGAGAAAATTCAAGACCATTGTTACCCTCCCCAGGAGTGGTCGACCAACAAAGATCACTCCAAGAGCAAGGCATGTAATAGTCGGCAAGGTCACAAAGGACCCCAGGGTAACTTCTAAGCAACTGAAGGCCTCTCTCACATTGGCTAATGTTCATGAGTCCACCATCAGGAGAACACTGGCAGGGTTGCAAGGAGAAAGCCACTGCTCTCCAAAAAGAACATTACTGCTCATGTGCAGTTTGTTAAGATCATGTGGACAAGCCAGAAGGCTATTGGAAAAATGTTTTGTGGACAGATGAGACCAAGATGAGAACTTTTTGGTTTAAATGAGAAGTGTTATGTTTGGAGAAAGGAAAACACCGCATTCAAGCATAAGAATTTTATCCCATCTGTGAAACATGATAGTGGTAGTATCATGGTTTGAGCCTGTTTTGCTTCATCTGGGCTAGGACGGCTTGCCATCATTGATGGAACAATGAATTCTGAATTATACCAGCGAATTCTAAAGGAAAATGTAAGGACATCTGTCCATGAACTGAATCTCAAGAGAAGGTGGGTCATCCAGCAAGACAACGACCCTAAGCACACAAGTCGTTCTACCAAAGAATGGTTACAAAAGAATAAAGTTAATGTTTTGAAATGGCCAAGTCAAAGTCCTGACCTTAATCCAAACGAAATGTTGTGGAAGGACCTGAAGCGAGCAGTTCATGTGAGGAAACCCACCAAATCCCAGAGTTGAAGCTGTTCTGTACAGAGGAATGGGCTAAAATTCCTCCAAGCTGGTGTGCAGGACTGATCAACAGTTACCGGAAACGTTTAGTTGCAGTTACTGCTGCACAAGGGGGTCGCACCAGATACTGAAAGCAAAGGTTCACATACTTTTGCCACTCACATATATGTAATATTGGATCATTTTCCTCAATAAATAAATGACCAAGTATAATATTTTTCTCATTTGTTTAACTGGGTTCTCTTTATCTACTCTTAGGACTTGTGTGAAAATCTAATGTTTTTGGTCATATTTATGCAGAAATATAGAAAATTCTAAAGAATTCACAAACTTTCAAGCACCACTGTATGCACATATTCTCAACTGGATTAAGGTCTGGGCTTTGATTAAACCATTCAAAGACATTTAAATGTTTCCCTTTAAACCACTCCAGTGTCGCTTTAGCAGTATGTTTAGGGTCATTGTCCTGCTGGAATTGGAACCTTCGTCCCAGTCTCAAACCTCTGAATGACTCAAACAGGTTTTCCTCCAGAATTGCCCTATATTTAGTGCCATCCATCTTTCCTTCAGGCCTGAACAGTTTTCCTGTCCCTCCAGATGAAAAATATCCCCACAGCATGATACTGACCATGCTTCACTGTAGGAATGGTGTTTTCAGAGTGTTGGGTTTGCACCATACATGGCATTTCCAGTGATGGCCAAAAAGTTCAATTTTAGTCTCATTTGACCAGAGAATCTTCTTCCATGTGTTTGGGGAGTGTGCCACATGCTGTTGGGCAAACTCCAAATGTGTTTTCTTAAGCAATGGCTTTTTTTTTTCTGGCCACTCTTCCATAAAGCCCCGCTTTGTGGAGTGTACAGCTTAAAGTGGCCATATGGACAGATACTCCCATCTCCGCTGTGGATCTTTGTAGCTCCTTCAGTGTTATCTTTAGTGTCTTTGTTGCATTTCTGATTTAATGCCCTCCTTGCCTGGTCAGTGAGTTTTGGTGGGTAGCCTTCTCTTGTCAGGTTTGTAGTGGTGCCATAATAGATGAAAATGAGCAGTTATGCTAACTCCGGCGTCTTTACACTATGTATTGTTACTAATGTTCATTAAGATGTAATGTCCCTATCAGATAAACCGATAAAATAAATATTCTTTTCATTTTGCTATAATGGATTTAATGGTGCTCCGTGGGATATTCAAAGTTTGGGATATTTTTTTATAACCCAACCCTGATCTATACTTCTCCACAACTTTGTCTCTGACCTGTTTGGAGGCTCCTTGGTTTTCATGTTGTTTGCTTAGTAGTGTTGCAGAGTCAGGGTCCTTCCAGAACAGGTTGATTTCTCCAGACATCATGTGACAGATCATGTGACCCTTTGATTGCACATAGGTGGATCTTAAGCAACTAATTATGTGACTTATGAAGTGAATTTGGTGGCACGGTGGTGTAGTGGTTAGCGCTGTCGCCTCACAGCAAGAAGGTCCGGGTTCGAGCCCCATGGCCGACGAGGGCCTTTCTGTGCGGAGTTTGCATGTTCTCCCCGTGTCGGCATGGGTTTCCTCTGGGTGCTCCGGTTTCCCCCACAGTCCAAAGACATGCAGGTTAGGTTAACTGGTGACTCTAAATTGACCGTAGGTGTGAATGTGAGTGTGAATGGTTGTCTGTGTCAGCCCTGTGATGACCTGGCGACTTGTCCAAGGTGTACCCCGCCTTTCGCCCGTAGTCAGCTGGGATAGGCTCCAGCTTGGCTGCGACCCTGTAGAACAGGATAAAGCAGCTAGAGATAACGAGATGAGATGAGAGAGATATGAAAGGGGGTGAATACCTATGCACACTCCAGATTTCTGGGTTTTTTTTTTGTTTTTATGGGTTTTTTTTAATTATTGTGTCACTATAAAAAAATTTAAAAAAACGTGCACTTTTAAAGTGGTAGGCATGTTGTGTAAATCAAATGGTGCTAACCCCCCAAAAATTCATTTTAATTCCAGCTTGTAATGTGATAAAACAGGACAAACATTAAGGGGGATGAATACTTTTGCAAGACACTGTATATAAATGAGCGAAATATTCGATATCCATTGTAAAAAATAGTTTTAAAAAAGCTTGGAAAATATCCACCTTTTGGTGCTTTCACTTCATCTCACACTGAAAAAAAATGAGAAAAATCCAAACTTTAATTTAAATAAATTTACTGAGAGAAAAACAGATCCCTCAAAAAGAAATAATTATTTTCAACAAAAAAACATGTGCCACCCCTGCATTTAATGCTTTGTACAACCCCCTTTGCCTGTGAAACATCACTGAGTCTTCTACTATAACATTTTGTAAGGTTGGCGATACAGAGCAGGGCATCTGAGACCATTCATCTTTACACAATCTCTCCAGATCATCCAGGGTCCTCGGCCCTCTCTTGTGCTCTCTCCTCTTCAGCTCACCCCACAGGTTTTCACTGGGGTTCAGGTCAGGGGACTGAGAGATGGCCAGGGCAGAAGCTTGATTCTGTGGTCAGTTAACCATTTTTGTTGATTTGGACATGTACTTCGGATCATTGTCCTGCTGGAAGATCCAATGATGGCCCAGTTTTAGCTTCCTGGCAGAAACAGGCAGGTTTTGATTTAAAATGTCCTGGTATTTCATGAAGTCCTTAATGCCATGTACCCTCACAAGCTTTCCGGGGCCTTTGGAGGAAAAACACCCACAAAACATCACAGAACTTCCACCATATTTAACAGTTGGGTTCTTTTCATTATAGCCATCCTTCTTTTTACACCAAACCCACCTTGAGTGTTTTATTGTCAAAAAGCTCCATTTTTGTTCCATCAAAACAGAGAACATGGTTTCAGTCAAAGTTGTAGAAGTGTTTCGCAAACTTCAGGTGCTTGTTTGTGGTTAACTGACAGAAAAGTTGTTTTGTTTTTTTTCGAGCAAACCTTCCAAATAATCTGTTGGCATGGAGGTGGTGTCTGATGGTGGTTTTGGAGACATGGAAACCCCAAGATTTTTTTTTCTTCTGTAATTCACCAACAGTGTTCTGTGAGGATGTTTTTGCCTTTCTTACCCTCTTCTTCACTGTTTGTGGGGGCAAAATAAATTTGGGTTTGTAACAGTTCCAGCTGGTGTCTACTTTTTTATTATTGCCCTAGCAGTAGAAATGGACATTTTTAGGCGAGTAGCTTTTTTTTAATAACCATTCCCTGACTTATGAAGGTCAACACACATCTCCATCACTTGGTTTGTGTGTTCTGTTATCTTTCCTATGTTCATGGATGACTAAGGGAATTTGGCCTCTGTCACCTCATATTTGTACCCCAGTTAAGTAGGAAGTCATGGATTAAAGCTTGAAAGTTCCTACACTCTCCAATCAACTCATAAATATAGTACAATTTAAATGGGAAACATGCTTGAATTACATTGTGTTCACTATAATTTCCAGGGGTGCCAATAACAGTGGCACATGTTTTTGTGGAAAATAATGATTTCCTGATGAGGGATTTGTTTTTCTCTTGGAAAAAAAAAATTCAATTCAAGGTTGGATTTTTTTTCTCTTTTTTTTCCAGTGTGAGATGAAGCCACTAAACCCAAAAGGTGGATATTTCATGTAGGGCACTGTGTGTGCGCGACATTTCATATTTTATATATACTGTATATATACACAACCCCGATTCCAAAAAAGTTGGGACAAAGTACAAATTGTAAATAAAAACAAAATGCAATAATTTACAAATCTCAAAAACTGATATTGTATTCACAATAGAACATAGACAACATATCAAATGTCGAAAGTGAGACATTTTGAAATTTCATGCCAAATATTGGCTCATTTGAAATTTCATGACAGCAACACATCTCAAAAAAGTTGGGACAGGGGCAATAAGAGGCTGGAAAAGTTAAAGGTACAAAAAAGGAACAGCTGGAGGACCAAATTGCAACTCATTAGGACAATTGGCAATAGGTCATTAACATGACTGGGTATAAAAAGAGCATCTTGGAGTGGCAGCGGCTCTCAGAAGTAAAGATGGGAAGAGCCATCTAATCCCAATCTAATCTAATCTAGCCATCAAACACCAATCCCCCTAATTCTGCACCGACAAATAGTGCAGCAATATCAGAAAGGAGTTCGACAGTGTAAAATTGCAAAGAGTTTGAACATATCATCATCTACAGTGCATAATATCATCAAAAGATTCAGAGAATCTGGAAGAATCTCTGTGCGTAAGGGCCAAGGCCGGAAAACCATACTGGGTGCCCGTGATCTTCGGGCCCTTAGACGGCACTGCATCACGTACAGGCATACTTCTGCATTGGAAATCACAAAATGGGCTTAGGAATATTTCCAGAGAACATTACCTGTGAATACAATTCACCGTGCCATCCGCTGTTGCCAGCAAAAACTCTATAGTTCAAAGAAGAAGCTATATCTAAACGTGATCCAGAAGCACAGACGTCTTCTCTGGGCCAAGGCTCATTTAAAATGGACTGTGGCAAAGTGGAAAACTGTTCTGTGCTCAGACGAATCAAAATTTGAAGTTCTTTATGGAAATCGGGGACGCCATGTCATTCGGACTAAAGAAGGAGAAGGATGACCCAAGTTGTTATCAGTGCTCAGTTCAGAAGCCTGCATCTCTGATGGTATGGGGTTGCATTAGTGCATGTGGCATGGGCAGCTTACACATCTGGAAAGACACCATCAATGCTGAAATGTATATCCAGGTTCTAGAGCAACATATGCTCCCATCCAGATGACGTCTCTTTCAGGGAAGACCTTGCATTTTCCAACATGACAATGCCAAACCACATACTGCATCAATTACAGCATCATGGCTGTGTAGAAGAAGGGTCCGGGTACTGAACTGGCCAGCCTGCAGTCCAGATCTTTCACCCATAGAAAACATTTGGCGCATCATAAAACGGAAGATACGACAAAAAAGACCTAAGACAGTTGAGCAACTAGAATCCTACATTAGACAAGAATGGGTTAACATTCCTATCCCTAAACTTGAGCAACTTGTCTCCTCAGTCCCCAAACGTTTACAGACTGTTGTAAAGAGAAAAGGGGATGTCTCACAGTGGTAAACGTGGCCTTGTCCCAATTTTTTTGAGATGTGTTGTTGTCATGAAATTTAAAATCACCTAATTTTTCTCTTTAAATGATACATTTTCTCAGTTTAAACATTTGATATGTCATCTATGTTCTATTCTGAATAAAATATGGAATTTTGAAACTTCCACATCATTGCATTCCATTTTTATTTACAATTTGTACTTTGTCCCAACTTTTTTGGAATCGGGGTTGTTTTTATATATATATATATATATATATATATATATATGTGTGTGTATATATATATATATATATATATATATATATGTGTGTATATGTACATACACACACACACACACAACATCCCAATTCCAAAAAGTTGGGATGCTGTGTACTCTGTAAATAAAAACAATGCGACAATTTGCAAATCATGGAAACCCTATATTTCATTGAAAATATCATAAAGATAACATATCACATGTTGAAACAGAATTTTTTTTTTTGAAAAATATATGCTCATTTTGAATTTGAGTTTCCAAAAAGTTGGGACAGGGGCATGTTTACCACTGTGTTGCATCACCTCTACTTTTAACAACACTCTGTAAATGTTTGGGAACTGAGGAGACCAATTGCTGTAGTTTTGAAAGTAAAATGTTGACCCATTCTTGCCTGATATGCAATTTCAGTTGCTCAACAGTTCGGGGTCTCCTTTGTTGTATTTTGCGCTTCATAATGTGCCAAGTGTTTTAAATGGAAGACAGGTCTGGACTGCAGGCAGGCCAGTTTAGCACCTGGACTCTTACTCTGGAGCCATGCAGTTTTAATATGTGCAGAAAGTGGTTTGGCATTGTCTCGCTGAAAGAAGGAAGGCCTTCCCTGGAAAAGATTTTGTCTGGATGGCAGCATATTGCTTGGAAATGTGTATGTATCATTCAGCATTAATGATGCCATCCCAGATATACAAGCAGATGTCGTCATGTGCACTAATGCACCCTCATACCATCATTGATGCTGGCTTTTGAACCGTGCACCGGTTACAAGCCGGATGGTCCCTCTCCTCTTTAGTCTGGAGAGCGTAGTGTCCATGATTTCTAAAAAGAATTTCTACTTTTGACTCACCAGACCTCAGGACAGTCTTTCACTTTGCCTCAGTCCATCGTAAAAGAGCTCGGGCCCAGAGAAGGTAGTGGTGTTTCTGGATATTGTTTATATCTGGTTTTAACTTGCATTTGTGGATGCAGTAATGAACTATTTTCACAGACGATGGTTTTCTGAAGTGTTCCTGAGCCCATACAGTGATTTCCACTCCAGACACATGTCTGCTTTTAATGCAGTGTTGCCTGAGGACCTGAAGATCACAGGCACCCAATATCAGTTTTCAGCCTTGTCTCTTGCATACAGAGATTTCTCCAGATTCTCTGAATCCATCCATCCATTATCCATAACCGCTTATCCTGTGCAGGGTCGCAGGCAAGCTGGAGCCTATCCCAGCTATGGGTGAGAGGTAGGGTACACCCTGGACAAGTCACCAGATCATAGCAGAGCTGACACACTCACATTCACACCTACGGTCAATTTAGAGGCCAAGGGCTGCAGAAACGGAGATCGGTGCCGCCCGATGCGCCACATGGCACGGGAAGGACCTAGCGAATTTAGGCACCCCTAACGAAGCCAGACAGCACCCCAGGGTGCCGTGGCACCCTGGTTGAGAAAGGCTGAGTTAACCTAACCTGCTTGTCTTTGGACTGTGGGGGAAACTGGAGCACCCGGAGGAAACCCACACAGACATGTGGAGAACATGCAAACTCCACACAGAAAGGTCCCTGTCGGCCACTGGGCTTGAACCCAGAACCTTCTTGCTGTGAGGTGACCGTGCTAACCACTATATCATTGTACCGCCCAATTCTCTGAATCTTTTAATGATATTATGTACCATAGATGATGTGATTCCCAAATTCTTTGCAATTAACCAAATTAGGTTTTTTAGCATTACACAACTTTTTCAGTCTTTTGTTGCCCCATCCCAATTTTTCTGAAATGTGTTGCTGACAGCAAACTCAAAATGAGCATATATTTTTCAAAAAACAATAAAATTTCTCAGTTTCAGCATTTGATATGTTGTCTTTGTACTATCTTCAATGAAATATAGGATTTCAGTGATTTGCAGATCTTCACATTCTGTTTTTATTAACAGTTTACACAGCGCCCCAACTTTTTGGAGTCGGGGTGGGTTTTTTTTTTTGTGTGTGTGTGTGTGTGTGTGTGTAAAAAATGAGAGAGAGAGAGAGAGAGAGAGAGAGAGAGGATATTACAAGGTGGTGCGAAGATATGAAGTTTATCTTTGAGGGGTGAATATATTCACGAGTGAGCAAAGCGAACAAGTGCTATATTTTTCAACACGAGAAGAAAAACTTCATATCTTTGCACCACTGTAATGTTCTTTATGTTATATGGGCACATCCACAAAAAATACATGAGTTAATCAAAAGAATTTTAATGTTGAACCAGTTTGCCATTTTGACGATGCATGTCTATTTTTTTTCCTTTTTTCTTTCCCTTTTTATTAAAGAAAAAATCCAAACATACAGCACGAAATATGCAGCATAAATCTTCACATACAACAAGTGAACAAAGACATACAAACACATATTGAACATGAACAGACTAGAGGTTACTTACACCAAATATAGCACATTTTAAACGAGTATTAATAGCTTTAGGGCAAAGTGAGTGATCAACTGATGATAAGTAATGTATTACATCTTTTTTAAAGATAAAAAATAAAGGTTTTCTTTTTGGAAATTTACATTTGTGAATGAAGAATTTAGCCAAGAAAAGAAACAAGTTGATAAGAAAGTCCCGGTTTGTTACAGTGTTGGGGTCCTGTGGAGCACCAAAATACATGATATCAATGGTTAAAGTAAAGTCCTTGTCAATGTGTTGTTTAATAAAGACTGCAAAGAAAATCCAGAAGACCTTAGTGTAATTACAATTCCAAAATAAATGATCAATTGTTTCAAGGTGAGAAGGACCTTTAGGACAGGAATCAAGTAGAAACCTGACACAAGATGGGATAGCATCAAAGATTATAGCATATTCCTTAGGTGGCACAGGGAAAGAAAACTTCCCCATAAAGTCTCTATATGTAAATAATTCACCATTTTCATCAAATACTTACGAAACTAAAATGATATTCTTTTCAAACCAAGTATGATAAAATAACGTTTTATTCTTATAAGTGATATCCTTATTATTCCATATAAAATATGAGTGTGGAGAGAAATTGTGATTGTACATGAGAGACCAGCATGAAAGCATTTGCTTGTGGAAGTTTGCTAGGGCCAAAGGACGCTTAAATATACTGTAATTACAACGAGTAAGAAAACAAAAACCTCCCAAAGATTTAAAAAGATGGTTAGGGATACAATTCCAAATGGAAGAGGGGTATTTAAGAAATAGTTTTACCCATTTTACCTTAAAAGAGTTATTCAGCAATGAAAAGTCTATGAGATCGAAACCACCTGTAGAGTGATCAGCCACCATGATATTTTTCTTTATTAAGTGAGCGCTAGACTTCCACACAAAATCTAAAATTAACCTGTCTACCTTTCTGCAAAAGTCTTGTGGAACATCTAGAACCATAGCTGGATAAATCACACGAGATAAGGCTTCGGTTTTCGCAAGTAAGACTCTTCCAGCGATGGGTAGATCCCGCTGTAACCACGAGTTTAACTTATTTTGGATTACTGGAATGAGAGGGTCAAAATTTAATAAAGATCATCTTTTTTGATCCCTGCATATCATTATGCCCAAATATTTTAATTCAGATTTCACCGGTATATTGTAAATGGTATCAATTGTTGAGGGTTTCAAGGCGAAGAGCTCACATTTAGAAAGGTTAAGGGTCAAACCTGAGGCTTCTGAAAAAGGTTTTATAGTTGTTAAAGATAGGGGAACTTGATCTCCGTTTTTTAGGAATAGGGTGGTGTCGTCTGCTAATCGACTAATTAATAACGATTGATCAGCGATAGAGATTCCTTCTATCTTACTACATTTGATGTGAGTGGCTAAGATCTGCATAGGCAAGAGGAACAGGAAAAGGGACAAAGGACAACCCTGTCGGATTCCCCGTTTTATGTCGAATCTCGGCGTTGTGCCATTTATTAATTTGATAGAGGCATTACTGTTTTTATAAAGAGATTCTATAGCATTAATGAATTTTCTGCCAAAGCCAAACACTTGCAAAGCTTTAAAAATAAAAGGATGTTCAACTGTGTCGAATGCCTTGTAAAAATCCAGAAAAAAAAGAAAACCATTGTCAGAGGTGAGGTGGGCGTAGTCAATGAGGTCTAGAACTAGTCTAATATTGTTTGAGATTAACCTTTCTTTAATAAAACCCGACTGACATCCATCTATTATGCTATTTAAAACACATTTTAACCTTTTGGCCAATATACTTGCCAGGATTTTGTAATCATTGTTTAATAAACTTATTGGCCTCCAGTTCTCTAAATGTAAATGGTCTTTGTGGGGCTTTGGAAGTAAGGTAATGATACTTTGATTCATGGAGGGGGGGAGAGCCCCATTATCCAAACATTCTAAAAAAACTTTATGCAGGAAAGGAACAAGTACTTTATTAAATGTTTTATAAAATTCAGCATTTAAGCCATCATTACCGGGCGATTTATTTAGCTTAAGCCGGTCAGTTGCTTCGGTTATATCCTTGGGTTGAATGACAGAATCACAGAGTTTTGTCAGCTTCAGAGATACAGGCTAACTTGCTGGAGGAGAGGGAGTTAAAGAAGTTATCAGCTTTCAACTGTGAATAGTGAGAAAGATAAAGGTTTTGGTAGAAATCCTTACAAATATTTGAAATGTCACTATGAGTTGTCATAACAGCACCATTTAAAATTAGTTTGTTTATAGTGTTGTATTGAGAGCGCTGCTTTTCTAACTTAAACTGGTAACTGGTATTCTTTTCTCCTTCCTCAAGCCATCGTCTCCTAGAACGAATAAATGCGCCATTAGCCTTACAAGTGTATATATCATCTAGTTTATGTTGCAATTCTACCAATTCAGCTTTTTCGTTTTCATTTAAGTCCTCATAAGGAATACAAGATAAAGTCATTATTCTATTTATAACGTCTGCCTCTACTGATTTGTTTCGTTTAGCTTTTTCAGCGCCAGCTCTCCTGAAAGTAGACTGAATCTCAAATTTGAGAAGTTCCCAGTTGCTGCAGAATCTATTTTCATTAGTAGCTTTAATGAAATAGGCACTTATTTTGGTGTTAATGGATTCTTCTAGTGCCTTGTCCTCAAGAAGTGAAGAATTAAGTTTCCAATATGCATTAAATTTGCCAGGCTGATTGTTATTATCAGCAAGTTTAATTACAATGCAGTTATGATCAGAAAACGGAGAAGGTAGGATCTCACTCCTAGAAACGTAAGGAGACAATGAGCAGGAGATCAAAAAGTAATCTAATCTTGATTTCAGTGACCCTGATTTGTTTGACCAGGTGAACTGAGCAGTGGTAGGGTTTCTATACCTCCATGTATCCAGTAACCCCAAACGAGATATCATACCAGAAAGAGGGGATGTTTTTTGAGAGGATTTAGCCGGATAACGATCGATACTGTCACAAATGGTTTCATTAAAGTCTCCACCTAGAATTACATGAATGTTCGGGTATTTACAGCAAACAGATTTTACTTGAGCTTCTATTGCATTAAAGAAAGATTGATTTTTCCTGGAAGAATTGTAGCCATAGATGTTGCCCAAGAGAAAAAGAAAATCACTAAGGATGCCACAAGAAAAAGATAATGACCTTCAGGATCAGTAATGGATTCAATAATTTTACCCTGAAATTTATGTTTTAAAATCAAAACCCCTGCAGAGTGTATAGAGCCATAGGAAAAGAAAATGTCATCCCCCCATTGAGATTTCCAGTATTTTGCATCATTGGGACTAGCATGCGACTCTTGAATAAGACAGAAGTCAGAATTTTGCCCTTTAGCGTAAAGAAAAATAGCTTTTCGTTTTAAGTCATTTCGTAAGCCTCTAGTATTAACTTAACACAATGAGATACCAGGGAACATAGAGCAGTGCTGCAAGAGATCACTTAGAGCAAAGGAGTGATCCTCTTAACGTTTTAATTATCCTCATAGGAACTGGAATAAAACTAATTAACCATCAAGAGTGGACTATAATCATTAAGCACATAAAGACAAGTGAGTTATGTGGCAGAAATTATTTTGTTCAAGTTTGTTATGGCTGCAAGGAGATAAGCCACCTTTAAGACTTAAAGTACCAACCTTATAAGTGAGCTAGAAGTCAGAACAGTTGATTTGCCACAGTAATTAAATGTAAAATAAAGAAAGGAGTGCCTTGTGGACCTTGGAAATTAAGTGAAGTAGATAATTGAATTTAAGTAGTAAATGGGATATAGGACCTTTTTTTTTCAACAAAAGAAAGAAAATTAATAGGTCATATGAAATTACAGCATAGTTGACAAATACCTTGTCACATGGGGCACATTATACCCTAAAGGATATCTTTATCCTTGGAGCTGCTATTATTACTATAGTTTAGGCTACTTCTAAATGCAATTTCTTCGCCATTATAGATTCCAACACTGTAGGAGTCAGTTTTTAGCCGTCCACGAAAGCCTTTGGACCAGAGAAATAGGCTCGGTGTCCTGCGATGCGGGCTTTTTCAACGAGAGGCCACAGCTGTTGGCGAGATTCACGATCGGCAGGTGAAAGATCTTCAGCGAAGCGTAGATTGTTGTTGGCCAGGAAGCGACAGTTCTTTGCAGCTTTCCATACCGCATCACGAAAATGACACATTGTGAATTGAAGTATGATCCCTCGTGGCCTTGAAGTGATTGTTGTGTTATTTGCTGCATTGTCCACCGGTCGTTGCGTTGTAGTTTTCTTCATTTTCCCCAGCCTGTGAACGGAGTCGATGAGGGTGTCAGCTTTGTCTGCAAGACCGGGCACCACTGATTTGCAAATTTCCACCACGCGTTGTCTCACATTCTCCCCTTGTTGCTCCGATAAGCCATACAATCGCAAGTTCCAGGGTCTTTTATAATGTTCCAATTCAGCCACCTTGTTCTCCAATTCAGCGATCTTATTCTCTGTAACCACTACACGTTTCTCTGTGCGATCAGCATTACATTTAATGTCCTTTATTTCATCTGTTAGAAACTCGACCGAGACTTTCAGACCCTCAATGCCTTTGTCAAGCACATCTGCTCTATCGTTAATGACAGTTTTAAGGGAGGAGATAATGGCCGTAGCTAAGTTTGGGCTTACATCGTCCAAGCGATCACCGCACCTGCCCTTTTTTGAAGCTGGTTCTTTGCTTGGCGTGTCTGATAACGGGAATAGCACTGCAGAGTCTGGTTCTTCGGTGTCCACTGTAATACTTGCTCCAACTTCCATGGAAAGGTCCTTTGATTTGCGCTTGTCTCCTTTGTTGGCATACTTTTATGCTAGTTCTCGCAAAGACTAATGGCCCTTTTCCACTACCCTTTTTCAGCTCACTTCAGCTCGCTTCAGCTCACTTCAGCCCGACACGGCTCACGTTTCGACTACCTTAGAACAGCACGACTCAGCTCGCTTCAGCCCTGCTTAGCACCCAAAACTCGCACGGTTTTGGAGTAGGGCTGAAGCAAGCCAAACCGAGCTGAGTGAGGCTGGGGGCGTGAGCAGACACTCCCCTGTGCACTGATTGGTGAGGAGGAGTGTCCTCACATGCCCACACACGCCCCGCGAGCACGCTAGGATCTGTAAACACCGCAAACCCGGAAGAAGAATAATTACGAATTACGAGAATTTCTGAAGCCTTATGCGCCTCGCCTCATCTATACGCTCTTGCCAGCATCTGTTGGCGTTGTCAGTGACAACAAGCCACAGCACCAAGACCAGCAACACTAACGACTCCATGTCCTCCATGTTTATTGTTTACTATCCGGGTCGTGAGACTACCACTTAAAAGATCACTGATGTCACTGTTTGGGGTGTAAGGGGTGTCCATGCGCCTTGCAGTACAGCCAGTGCTGTGAGGGTCGGCTAGCCTAGTTTATACCGGGCGAAGAATGAAATCAAGTAGCCTGACGATGAACCGTAGGGCATCCCAGACAACCTCACCTCCTAGTGGTACACCCTGGAAACTAGTTCCTCGCAGATCTAGGCCAACAAGGCAATGGCTCGGAGAAGGAAAACTCTAGAAAACACCTACTGCGATGGGCTAACAACCCACCCAGTTCAATTCATTGTTACCGAAGCACGGACAACTGAAACCAATCAACCTTGCTTGGAAGAGGGAATGCCTCAGCCTCTGAGAAAAATGACGCAGTGCAGTGAAAGCCGAGAGGAAGCTGCACCGCTGATAGCCCTCCTGACTTCCAAGAAAACCCTGAGACTAGGAAACTGGAATGTAAGAATAATGTATGAAGCAGGGAAAACAGCACAGATTGCTAATGAAATGAAGAATTACAAGATCTCAATCCTCGGACTCAGTGAGACCAGATGGACCAATTCAGGGCAGCTGCGATTAGCATCAGGAGAAACGATATTGTATTCAGGCCATGAAGACGAAAATGCATCCCACACAGAAGGAGTGGCTCTCATGCTCACAAAGGAAGCTCAACGCTCCCTGATTAGCTGGGAAGCAGCTGGCCCAAGAATAATCGTAGCCCTCTTCAAGACCACACAAAATAAGATTAAGTTACACATAGTACAGTGCTATGCTCCCACAAATGAGGCAGATGACGACCTGAAAAACAGCTTCTACAATAGACTACAGAACATCCTGGAAAATGTCAGTGAGAAAGACCTACTTGTGGTCATGGGTGACATGAACGCAAAGGTTGGAGCAGACAATACAGGTTTGGAAGAAGTGATGGGAAAACATGGTCTTGGTGAAATGAATGAAAATGGAGAAAGATTCACAAACCTATGTGCTTCAAACAACCTGATCATAGGTGGCAGCATCTTCCCACATAAAATAATTCATAAGGCCACATGGATATCCCCAGACCATGTCACAGAAAACCAAATCGATCATTTCTGCATCAAGAAGAAATTCCGGAAGTCGCTGCTAGATGTGCGTGTCCAAAGAGGTGCCGACGCAGCATCGGATCACCACCTACTACTGGCCAAGGTGAAGCTCAAGCTAAAGAAAATCCAAGCACCAAAAGGAAGTGCCAGGAAAATGTACAATGTTACTTCACTGAAAGACAAAGCAATATGCACAGAATACTCTTTGGCAGTGTCAAACAGATACCAGGCCCTACAAGAAATGCTGGAAGATGAAGACTTGAGTGTAGACCAGACATGGCAACAGGTGAAAAACCTATGGTCCGACGAGTGTGAGAAAACCTTGGGACTGAAAAAGCAGACACAGAAGGAATGGATCTCCCCTGAAACAGTGAGAAAAGTGGAAGACCGGAAGACTAAGAAGTCATTGCTAAACAACAGCAGAACCCGGCTTGAAAAAAAAGAAGCACAACAGAAGTATACCGAAGCCCACAAAGCTGTAAGGCGAAGTGTTCGGGCGGACAAGAGGAAATATGCAGACAACCTGGCAAAGGAAGCAGAAGATGCAGCAGCCAAGAGAAATATGAAGGCATTATATGATACCACCAAGAAGCTTACAGGGAAACACCACCGAGCAGACAAGCCTATCAGGGACAAAGCAGGCACGGTGCTGACCAGGACAGAAGACCAACTCGATAGATGGAGAGAACACTTCAGTGAGCTTCTCAACCGACCATCACCTGAAGATCTACTGCAAATTGCACCACCAGACACCCTGCTAGATATGGACTGCAGCAAACCAAGCAAAGTTGAAATAAGAAAGGCAATCTCCCTTCTAAGAAATGGGAAAGCGGCAGGCCCAGACAACGTTCCTGCAGAAGCCATCAAAGCCAGCATAAACACCTCAACCGATGCCCTACACACCCTGTTTAGCAAGATCTGGGAAGAGGAGGAGATACCACTGGATTGGAAAGAAGGTTATCTGACCAAGATACCAAAGAAAGGAGACCTTAGCAACTGCCAAAATTACAGAGGGATAATGCTGTTGTCAGTTCCGGGCAAAGTCTTCAACAGAGTACTCCTGGAGAGAATAAAAGCAGCAGTAGACAGCAGACTGCGTGATCAACAGGCAGGTTTTTGTAAAGATGGGTCTTGTACAGATCATATAGCCACCCTCAGGATCATAATAGAACGATCAATTGAGTGGAACTCTCCGCTGTATGTTAACTTCATTGACTATGAGAAAGCCTTTGACAGCATCGACAGGAACACACACTGGAAGCTGATGCAACACTATGGCATTCCACAAAAGTTCATCACGCTGATTCAGAAAATCTATGAAGGCTCGTCTTGCAAAGTCATGCATGGAGGACAACTGACCAACAGCTTCGAAGTGAAAACAGGGGTCAGACAGGGCTGCCTTCTATCACCGTTCCTTTTCCTGCTAGGGATCGACTACATCATGAAAAAGACCACTGAAGGCAGGAGAAATGGAATCCAATGGACGCTTTGGTCTCAGCTGGATGACCTAGATTTTGCAGATGACCTTGCATTGCTGTCCCACAAGTTCAGTCAGATGCAAGAGAAGACAACATGCCTGGCACAGGTGTCTACACAAATAGGGCTAAACATCCACCTCGGCAAGACCAAAGTACTCAGGATAAATGCAGCTAATGATGAAGCAGTTATGCTTGGGGAGAAGGCCCTCGAAGAAGTCAACAGCTTCACGTATCTGGGCAGCATAGTGAACAAACAGGGAGGATCCGATGAAGATATCAGGGCAAGAATAGGAA
The DNA here is from genome assembly GCF_027579695.1 of Neoarius graeffei. Classification (NCBI taxonomy): domain Eukaryota; kingdom Metazoa; phylum Chordata; class Actinopteri; order Siluriformes; family Ariidae; genus Neoarius; species Neoarius graeffei. Next base: position 26,696,590 of record NC_083595.1, read on the forward strand.
AAGCAAGGGCCGTCTACATCTCTATGAAAAACATCTGGAAATCAAGAGAGCTGACTACCCCAATAAAGATACGCCTGTTCAACTCAAATGTCAAATCAGTACTCCTATATGGCTCAGAAACTTGGAGGCTGACCAAGACAACAACCAAAAAACTGCAGACGTTCATCAATTGCTGTTTAAGAAGGATCCTGAGAATTCATTGGACGGACCATGTACGGAACGAAGTGTTATGGGAAAGATCCAAACAAGAACCCATCGGGAAGACCATCCTGCAAAGGAAGTGGAACTGGATTGGGCACACCTTGCGAAAGCCAAGTTCGAACGTCACCAGGCAGTCCCTGACATGGAACCCTCAAGGGAAGAGAAAACCAGGACGCCCCAAGAACACATGGCGACGCGACCTGGATGCCGAGCTGCGAAGAGCAGGCTACTCTTTCCGAGAGGCAGAAAACCTAGCACAGGATCGGCAACGCTGGAGAGAGGTTGTCCGTGGCCTATGCTCCGCAGGGAGCCAAGGGCCTAAGATGTCACTGTTTGCGCCGCTTAACGACATCACGTGACGTCCACCCACTTTCGCTAACTCCACCCAATGTGTCCACCCACTTCCAGCCAGCACGGTTCAGCGCGGTTGTAGTCGAAATGCAACTTCAATAGCCCCGTTCAGCTCAACTCAGCCCAACTCAGCACGGCACGGCTCAGCCCGACTCAGCCGCGTTTGTAGTGGAAAAGTGGCATAAGCAAGCATGTACAATGTGGTTGGCTATGCGTTAAAAAAAAAAGTTGGTGAAAGAAGTTTGAATTAAATGACAAAATAAAACTTTCTTGATTAATGATGGTTTTGTTTAGGACGAAATCGGTTCCATTGAGGATGCTAAATAAGATAAATAATCTTCTTGTGAGGAACTCCCTACAACGTGTTACGGCAGAGCAATAGGGCCAGGGTTTTATATTTTATTTGGAATCTTCTGAGAAAAAAAGTCAGAATTTGAGAAAAAAAGTCAAAATTTGAGAAAAAAAGTCGAAATTTTCGAGAAAAAAGTCGAAATTTTCGAGAAAAAAAAAAGTCAGAAATCTGTAGAAGGCGGGCTTCCATACGGAAGTGACACTCACTCGCGGCCGGTAGACATGAATGGCTGAGACCAGAGCCATGGAATTCAGAGTTGTGACAACCGGGGTACAGGAAGTCGGTTGGTGATGTGATTCACGTAGATTCAAATACTTCTAGCCAGCAGCTTTCTGTTTGCTAGAGACTAACACAGAACCACTACATAACAAGCAAAACCCAATCCCGAAATAACATTTGATTAAGTCGTCCATTTCAGCAGCACTAAACACAGTAGTAGCATACTGTGGCAGCGGGGGCGTGGTCAAGCGCCGGTCTGTGACAGGAGGGCGGAGTCAGGGAAGGTAAGTGGCAGAATCACTATACCTGATGTCAATTAACCTGTGTTTGTGTGTGTCTTCCCAGTGACCGCGTCCTACTTAAAGAGGGAGAGCAGAGGAGCTCATCCCCGAACCAGACGCCGGTTGTGTGTGTGTCTGTGTTAGTCACTGGATGTTTCACTGAAAAGTGTGGGATACAAATTTGAAACAGGAGAGAAAAATGGAGGACGTGAGTGTGCGAATGGAACGTGATAGACCGACTACAGTAACGGAAAGAAAGCGAGAAGAAAAGATGTTATGTTATATACGAAGGAAAGGAATGTACACAACCGGCGTCTGGTTCGGGGATGAGCTCCTCTGCTCTCCCTCTTTAAGTAGGGCGCGGTCACTGGGAAGACACACACAAACACAGGTTAAGGCTACGTTTACATTAGACCGTATCTGTCTCGTTTTCTTCGCGGATGCACTGTCCGTTTACATTAAACCCCCTGGAAACGCCAGGAAACGGGAATCCGCCAGTGTCCACGTATTCAATCCAGATCGTGTCAGCTCCGGTGCTGTGTAAACATTCAGAATAAGCTGTGCTGAGCTCTAGCTGGCGTCTCATTGGACAACGTCACTGTGACATCCACCTTCCTGATTCGCTGGCGTTGGTCATGTGACGCGACTGCTGAAAAACGGCGCGGACTTCTGCCTTGTATCACCTTTCATTAAAGAGTATGAAAATACTGCAAATACTGATGCAAATACTGCCCATTGTGTAGTTATGATTGTCTTTAGGCTTGCCATCCTTCCACTTGCAAGTAGTAAGTGATATGCACTGGGATCACACACACAGCGGCTCAGTCCCGAATCGTGGCTTGTTCACTTCACTCGCGCGCTGTGTGAGCTGCGCAGGGCCGGAGTGCGCACCCTCCAGAGGGCACTCGCTGTTCAGGGCGGAGTGATTTGGAGCGCAGGATGCCTGCGGAGCCGAGCGTATCCGTGTATTAGGCTTGCCATCCTTCTACTTGCAAGTGGTGAGCCTTGCGCGGCTTGCTATCCTTCTACTTGCAAGTGGTGAGCCTTGCGCGGCTTGCCATCCTTCTACTTGCAAGTGGTGAGCCTTGCGCGGCTTGCCATCCTTCTACTTGCAAGTGGTGAGCCTTGCGCGGCTTGCCATCCTTCTACTTGCAAGTGGTGAGCCTTGCGCATGCCCTAAATGCACTGGGATCATGTTACGCGCCGTCTGAAATGCACTGGGATCATGTTACGCGCCGTCTAAAGTCATGTGATTAGCGTATCCGTGTATTGCCGTTGCTGTGTGCACGGCTAACGGTTTTAGTGTAAACGCGAATCGTTTTAAGAACATTAATCTGATGATCCGCTGATTCGACGTAATGTAAACATAGCCTAATTGACATCAGGTGTAGTGATTCTGCCACTTACCTTCCCTAACTCCGCCCTCCTGTCACAGACCGGTGCTTGACCACACCCCCGCTGCCACACAGACTAATGGCCCTTTTCCACTACCCTTTTTCAGCTCACTTCAGCCCGACACTGCTTGCGTTTCCACTATCTCAGAACAGCACGACTCAGCTCACTTCAGCCCTGCTTAGCACCCAAAACTCGCACCGTTTTGGAGTGGGGCTGAAGCGAGCCAAACCGAGCTGAGTGAGGCTGGGGGCGTGAGGAGACACTCCCCTGTGCACTGATTGGTGAGGAGGAGTGTCCTCACATGCCCACACACGCCCCGCGAGCACGCTGGGATCTGTAAACACCGTAAACCCGGAAGAAGAATAATTACGAATTACGAGAATTTCTGAAGCCTTATGCGCCTCGCCTCATCTATACGCTCTTGCCAGTATCTGTTGGCATTGTCGGTGACAACAAGCCACAGAACCAAGACCAGCAACACTAACGACTCCATGTCCTCCATGTTTATTGTTTACTATCCGGGTCGTGAGACTACCGCTTAAAAGCTCACTGATGTCACTGTTTGCGCTGCTTAACGACATCACGTGACGTCCACCCACTTTCGCTAACTCCACCCAATGTGTCCACCCACTTCCAGCCAGCACGGTTCAGCGCGACTGTAGTCGAAATGCAACTCCAACAGCCCCGCTCAGCTCGACTCAGCACGGCACGGCTCAGCCGCGTTTGTAGTGGAAAAGCGGCATATGTCTCCGTCAGCTCTGAATGACCTGGTACTTCCTGGTAGCCTAAATTTGTGACTTTTTTTCTCGAAAATTTCGAGTTTATTTTCTCAAAACTTTTGACTTTTTTCTCGAAATTTCTGACTTTAATCTCGAAAATAATGAGTTTCTTTCTCAGAAATTAAAAAAAATATAGTTTTTTTTTTACAGAAGATAACAAACATCAGCGCTGGATCAGGGAGGCCATGGAGATCCGTAAGCGAAGCCCGAGGACCATCAACCGGGATGAGGGAGCATACATGCTCTCCCATACCTGGAGTGACATCTTGCAGGGGACGAACAGACAGTATAAGGCGTGACCGACCTGTCAAACCAGACAGGAAGGCCACGCCTTCAGAAACAGCAGCTGATAAAAGATGCGTCACCAATTAACATCCGGTGACACTCTGAGGAAGACGGAAGTTGTACGTCGAAACATGTCAGGTAAACAAACCCAAAAATTAGATGTCTGATAAAAAAGAAAAAAAAAAAAACTAACTATATTTAATATAAGACATAATGAACGTAATCGAAAGATAAAAAAAATATATGTATTTTTTAGTGGCACTATCGCTCTTCCGTAACGTGTCACTCACACCGTCGCCTTTTTTTTTTTCGGTGCGCCACAGCTTGGATTTATAAAAACTGATGATGCATGTCTAGTCAGCGGGAAAAACACTGGGAGTGACGTCATTGGAGTGAAATATCAGGAAATGTGTGACTCAGATCCATGATGTATTTCGTATGAAAAATGAGTTTTTTCAACACGAGAAGATAAACTTCATATCTTCAAGCCAGTGTGTGATTTACTTTTTATTATATAGACACATTCACAAACAAAAAGTTCACAAATTTATCATAATTCATTGACATCCTCACGAGTGAAGATATTGAAAAATATGTCCTGGATGTACTTCGTATGAAAAATGAGTGGGATATTTCCCAGTAAAATACCCGTGTCTATGTAAAATATACATGTGTGTGTCTGTATATATATATACATTTTTTCATTCCAAATAAGCTAGCTAGTTTGTTGGAAAGGGGATGGTGTAACTGAAAGTGTTGGTCATACTGAAATTTATTATTATTATTATTATTATTATTATTATTATTAATGTTTAATATTTTACTTTCCATTGAGGAACTTTTACTTAGTTTTGACCTTCTTTTGTGTCAGGAATAAACTGTTGTCCACTGTGTGTGTGTGAGAGAGAGAGAGAGAGAGAGAGCACTGTGATGGGCTGAATGTGTGTTATCACACTGAAAACTCATGATCAGGCCTGAGGAAAAATAGCAGTATGTTTCAGTTTGTCTCATGACCAGGAAGTCGATAGATAGATATTTATTTATTACATCTTAACAACTTTCTCTATTTGATTGTATTTATAATAATAATTGCTGTTTAAATGACATTTTGCAAACGACAGTGCCATTTATGTACATCAACCTCACAAGTTTCCTTTTAATGTTAACGTTGAAAATAAAGCCAAGCAACACACGGACTAATTATTTATTTGCATCTGTTAATTAAATTGTAAATAAATAGGTTAAATATATGTGTACAGGTAGAACACTAAAATACCAAGCTAGCTGTTAGATATTTTTTTCCTTGCAGGTGGTATAAAGAAGTGAAAGCAATTCATAATCTCTCCTGAATTATTAATGCATGTCTAACCAGTCTGTATTGCAGATGATGAGCAAGAAAAGAAATCATGAGTAAGCTGCCAGTGAAGAATGTCTGTGCAGTAATGTCTGCTGGGAACTCACCTCCCATTTGTTTTAAAGGGATCCTCCAGCGGATTTATTTTCAAACTTATTTTAAAGGTAGACTGCCTTTCAGGTTTTTCAAGTCTAGGTCATAAAAAGAATTTTCCCTGACACTCAATTGTTTTTGTTTAGTGAACTGAAAGTAACTGAATTTGAATCACAGACTTCCTATTTTATTCATTTTTTAAAAATAGAACAATTAATGAATTTAGGGCCACGCGGCCCTAACTTCTCGGCTATTTTTTCTTGCTTCACCATGACCCAATTCAAGATACAACTTCATGCATCACTTGGTGGGCTTTCTCCTTTCACGCAAGGCATTGCGGGATACAAATTTGAAACAGGAGAGGAAAATGGAGGACACGAATGAAACATAAAGACCGACTACAGTAACAGAAAGCGAGAAGAAAAGATGTTATGTTGCAAAGGAAAGGAAACACAGGACCAAACTAATAAATATCGGCGGTCAGCGAGCACCTCGCTGTGATCAGCTGTTCGTTTAGCGAGAAAATTATGTAACTGTCAGTGCACAGTCAAGGTAAACCTGTAGATAGTAGTAATGCAACACTGTGGATGCCAGCTGCCATAAAACCCAAAAAAAGAAGGAAAAGAAGCAGGTAAAACTGTATGTGCACACCGGCCTTCCTCGGTCTGCTTAACTGCATGAAGCGGGTGATTTCATGCACATTATTTGTGAGGAAATCCCTTCAAATTAAATAACTTCCCAGCCACAAAATAACCTGTTTTTTTTTTTTTTTTAGATATTACAGAAATAAACATATATCACTGTGGCAGCGGGGGCGTGGTCAAGCGCCGGTCTGTGACAGGAGGGCGGAGTCAGGGAAGGTAAGTGGCAGAATCACTACACCTGACGGCAATTAACCTGTGTTTGTGTGTCTTCCCAGTGACCGCGCCCTATTTAAGGAGGGAGATCGAGAGCAGAGGAGATCATCCCTGGACGAGACGCTAGTGTGTGTGTGTCTCGGTGTGTTCGGAATCTGTCTATTGTCAGACTGAAAAGTGCGGCAATAAAGTCTCTGTGTGCACCTGATCTCTGTCCTGCCGTCCTCTGTGCTCCACCCACACGTAGCGAACCGTTACAATCACAATGGCCAATTTTTAGAGGAAACTAAAGTTCACCAATTTTATGAAATTGAAAGGCTATATAGCTTTAAGTAAAAGTAGTCACAAATTTAAAAAAAATCAAGCTTTCATTTTTGGAGACCAAATAGTGTTTGAGAAAAATAAATTTTCTTTAAAATGCCAGATGGGCTTCCTGCTCTGGTGACGTATGCAGTGATGTCAGGTAGTGTCGCTTGGAGCAACTCAGTTGTTTATATTTTCTTTTTACATCGTAGTTTTGCTACACGAAGTGTCATGTCACCAGAGGTGGAAAAACCCAGGTGCAGAAAGTAAAAACCCTGCCACATTTTTGCTCCAGTCAATTCAATGAACCAGCTGATCCTAATTACCACATCCCCTAAGCCAGGTTGATGAGCTAATTGGTGAAATCACCTGTGTTGAGAGCACAGGCAGAAGGAAAACCTAAGCAGGACTTTTACTTTGTCAATCCAGTTTTTCCACCTCTGCATGTCACGCTGCAAGTTGAGCCATTTTAAACTGCGATTTTAGAGCGTGCAGACACACACAAACACTACACCACGCTTTGCCACACACTTTATCTGTAGATCACGTAAAAAAGATTTTGCAACGCGAGGTCTCGTTTCCAACCTAGTTTCTGTCTTTGACACTTTGCCACAGCTAAGCAAACACACTTTGCATTTTCACTGCAGAACCACAATCTAGTTCCAGCTTGTGCTTTCTTTTTAGCATCATTGAGGCATTTATATGCTACACAGTGAGACATACTTATTTAAAAAACTGATAAATTGGGGAAAATACTTGTAAAACTAGCAAAACTAGAATGTAAACAGAGAATATAAACAGCTGAATTGCTCCAAGCAACCACTACCTGACGTCATCGCATACGTCACCACTGCAGGAAGCCCATCGGGCATTTTAAAGAGAATTTATTTGTCTTGAACATTATTTGGTCTCCAAAAATGAAAGTTTGTATTTTGGAATCTGCAACTACTTTTACTTAAAATAAGTTTGAAAATAAATTAGCTGGAGGAGCCCTTTAAACTTCCAACCAAGTACTATATGCGTTAGATACAGTAGATAGATAGATAGATTATATATTCATCTCATCTCATTATCTCTAGCCGCTTTATCCTTCTACAGGGTCGCAGGCAAGCTGGAGCCTATCCCAGCTGACTACGGGCGAAAGGCGGGGTACACCCTGGACAAGTCGCCAGGTCATCACAGGGCTGACACATAGACACAGACAACCATTCACACTCACATTCACACCTACGGTCAATTTAGAGTCACCAGTTAACCTAACCTGCATGTCTTTGGACTGTGGGGGAAACCGGAGCACCCGGAGGAAACCCACGCGGACACGGGGAGAACATGCAAACTCCACACAGAAAGGCCCTCGCCGGCCCCGGGGCTCGAACCCAGGACCTTCTTGCTGTGAGGCGACAGCGCTAACCACTACACAACCGTGCCGCCATCTGTACTTTCTACTCCTTACATTTTAAAAATAGCCTCATTACTCATTTCATTTTGGCTTGTTTTCATTCCAGCTTGTCATAGTTCAAAACAAAAAACAACAATGACCACTGATAATTCGCGCCATCCACATGGAGTGAATTTGACTGTGGTTGGATGAGAAGTATAAACATACAGTGGTGCTTGAAAGTTTGTGAACCCTTTAGAATTTTCAATATTTCTACATAAATATGACCTAAAACATGAACAGATTTTCACACAAGTCCTAAAAGTAGGTAAAAAGAACCCAATTAAACAAATGAGACAAAAATATTATACTTGGTCATTTATTTATTGAGGAAAATGATCCAATATTACATATCTGTGAGTGGCAAAAGTATGTGAACCTCTAGGATTAGCAGTTAATTTGAAGGTGAAATTAGAGTCAGGTGTTTTCAATCAATGGGTTGACAATCAGGTGTGAGTGGGCACCCTGTTTTATTTAAAGAACAGGGATCTAAGAGCAATTCCAGCATTATGGACGTGACACTTGAACTCAAAATGGCAACAAATGACCCAGTGCATGTTTTATTGTCTCCCAGTATTTAAACAGGTGTTGCATATTTTAAGGCTGTACCATACTGGAGAAGTGATAGAACAAGAACAATTCCCATAGTACATCTAGGGCATGCCAGAAAGTGCCAATAAAAGATGCGTTATGGATGTGACAGAAAAAGTATCACTTTTCTTGGGTGACTGTACATTTTTATCAAACTCTGTGAAATCGTAAACCTAATGTCGAAATGGAGATATCCGTTTGATACAGGGGTCCAAGGTGAATATTAAAAAACCTTTGTTTAAAATATTTTGTATTTCATGCAGAGTTTCGGAAGGAAAAGTCAGCGTTATGGATGTGACGAAATTCCGTTATGGATGTGACGCGTCTGAAATAGACATGGCATATGTTTAGAAAATCAGCAATTTAACCACCATAACCCTTTGAAAAACTCTCTAAATATCAGCTAAAACTATCAAAGTTCTTAAATAATATTTAGGATGGCTATTGTTTTGCTGTTTTGTGGATTTTAGCATACATTTCTGTGGCTTGTGGCAATAATATAGAATTGTACATGATCAAAGTTGATTTTAGCTTGGGTTTTACATTATAAGAAAGAAAGACTGACAGTGACATATTAGGTTGGTTACAAATTGGTTCAACTTATTCACATCTGTAAAATACAGGCCTAGGTGATATCTCTGGGAGTGGTTTTGATGTATTACATGTTGCTTTATTTTTGCATAGTGAGGTTGACATTTACATGGAATTGCCCCTATCAAAGTCTGATCTTCACAACACATGTTTGTGGAAGTGTATCATGGCACGAACAAAGGAGATTTGTGAGGACTTCAGAAAAAGCGTTGTTGATGCTCATCAGGCTGGAAAAGGTTACAAAACCATCTCTAAAGAGTTTGGACTCCACCAATCCACAGTCAGACAGATTGTGTACAAATGGAGGAAATTCAAGATCATTGTTACCCTCCCCAGGAGTGGTCGACCAAGAAAGATCACTCCAAGAGTAAGGCATGTAATAGTCAGTGAAGTCACAAAGGACCCCAGGGTAACTTCTAAGCAACTGAAGGCCTCTCTCACATTGGCTAATATTAATGTTCATGAGTCCACCATCAGGAGAACACTGAACAACAATGGGGTGCATGGCAGGGTTTCAAGGAAAAAGCCAGTGCTCTCTAAAAAGAACATTGCTGTTCATCTGCAGTTTGCTAAAGATCATGTGGACAAGCCAGAAGGCTATTAGAAAAATGTTTTGTGGACGGATGAGACCAAAATAGAACTTTTTGTTTTAAACGAGAAGCGTTATGTTTGGAGAAAGGAAAACACTGCATTCCAGCATAAGAACCTTATCCCATCTGTGAAACATGGTGGTGGTAGTATCATGGTTTGGGCTTGTTTTGCTGCATCTGGGCCAGGATGGCTTGCCATCATTGATGGAACAATGAATTCTGAATTATACCAGCGAATTCTAAAGAAAAATGTCAGGACATCTGTCCATGAACTGAATCTCAAGAGAAGGTGGGTCATGCAGCAAGACAACGACCCTAAACACACAAGTCGTTCTACCAAAGAATGGTTAAAGAAGAATAAAGTTAATTCTTTGGAATGGCCAAGTCACAGTCCTGACCTTAATCCAATTGAAATCTTGTGGAAGGACCTGAAGCGAGCAGTTCATGTGAGGAAACCCACCAACATCCCAGAGTTGAAGCTGTTCTGTACGGAGGAATGGGCTAAAATTCCTCCAAGCCAGTGTGCAGGACTGACCAACAGTTTCAGGAAATGTTTAGTTGCAGTTATTGCTGCACAAGGGGGTCACACCAGATACTGAAAGCAATGGTTCACATACTTTTGCCACTCACAGATATGTAATATTGGATCATTTTCCTCAATAAATAAATGACCAAGTATAATATTTTTGTCTCATTTGTTTAACTGGGTTCTCTTTATCTACTTTTAGGACTTGTGTGAAAATCTGATGATGTTTTAGGTCATATTTATGCAGAAATATAGAAAATTCTAAAGGGTTCAGAAACTTTCGAGCACCACTGTATGCAATTCCGACACCCTATTGGTTTGTACGGGATTCATCACACCTGCAAATGACACAGAATCAGTGAGCACGTCACATGCCAGCAAGGCACACTTGTATGAAGATGCCCGTGGTACAGACTGAAGAGAACTTGAGCAAAATGTTGCAATTAAGCACCAGTGAGGAGGTTGGTAGCCAGGACGACCTAAAAGAAAGCCTTGCCACCCCTGCTGCCACCCCAGTTGGCAGTGACAAATTCAAAGAAAAATTACGGCCAATTTGACATTTACGTGCGTGAATTTCCAATGTCCAACTGCGGCGAATGAAGCACGAGATAACGCCAGAGATTGGTTGTTTTGGAAAATTGAGAGGCACGAAGCGAGGGAGCCAGGAGTCACAAGGAAAGGAGACACGGGAGGAAAGAGATAAAAGCTGATTAACTATCTATCAAGAAATGAAATTATAATGAATGAACAGTGCTAGCATAGTTGCGATGGTGATTTTGAGAGGATAAAAATCAGGTTGGAGAACGTTATTTAGCTAACTATACATGTAATGTGAAGCGTTTTGCTGAGCAACATGGAAATCGCTGCATTCAGCTGTTGTAGGCATGACAAGTTCATGTTATGCTCACTGGTGAGCCTTTACAAAGCGTGAGGGAAAAAAAAACTATAAAATGTGACACTGGTGTAAATGGTTTGAATCATGCTGAACTTGAAGCAGTGTTGTTATTGTTGTTGTTTTTTAGTGTCTGTTCTTTTGCATATACAGTATAAAACTGTCCAGAAACGGTATAGACCTCATCTGAGAATGTGTGTTCTTCGCGAACAATAAAAGCATGAGATTAAGTTTGTCTGTATGAGTTTGTAAATGGCAGCCCGTGCCCTTTTGTAGTGTGTACATACTATTTGTCATCAAACTGTGATAACTGTGATTAAATTCAGTATACAGTTAGGTCCATAAATATTTGGACAGAGACAACATTTTTCTAATTTTGGTTCTGTACATTACCACAATGAATTGTGAACAAAACAATTCAGATGCAGTTGAAGTTCAGACTTTCAGCTTTAATTCAGTGGGTTGAACAAAATGATTGCATAAAAATGTGAGGAACTAAAAGCATTTTTTAAACACAATCCCTTCATTTCAGGGGCTCAAAAGTAATTGGACAAATTAAATAATTGTAAATAAAATGTTCATTTCTAATACTTGGTTGAAAACCCTTTGTTGGCAATGACTGCCTGAAGTCTTGAACTCATGGACATCACCAGACGCTGTGTTTCCTCCTTTTTAATGCTCTGCCAGGCCTTTACTGCAGCGGTTTTCAGTTGCTGTTCATTTGTGGGCCTTTCTGTCTGAAGTTTAGTCTTTAACAAGTGAAATGCATGCTCAATTGGGTTGAGATCAGGTGACTGACTTGGCCATTCAAGAATATTCTACTTCTTTGCTTTAATAAACTCCTGGGTTGCTTTGGCTTTATGTTCTGGGTCATTGTCCATCTGTATTATGAAACGCCGACCAATCAGTTTGGCTGGATTTGAGCACACAGTATGTCTCTGAATACCTCAGAATTCATCCGGCTGCTTCTGTCCTATGTCACATCATCAATAAACGCTATGACCCAGTGCCACTGGCAGCCATGCATGCCCAAGCCATCACACTGTCTCCGCCATGTTTTACAGATGATGTGGTATGCTTTGGATCATGAGCTGTACCATGCCTTCACCATACTTTTTTCTTTCCATCATTCTGGTAGAGGTTGATCTTGGTTTCATCTGTCCAAAGAATGCTCTTCCAGAACTGTGCTGGCTTTTTTAGATGTTTTTTTTAGCAAAGTCCAATCTAGTCTTTTTATTCTTGAGGCTTATGAGTGGCTTGCACCGTGCAGTGAACCCTCTGTATTTACTTTCATGCAGTCTTCTCTTTATGGTAGATTTGAATATTGATAGGCCTACCTCATGGAGAGTGTTGTTCACTTGGTTGGCTGTTGTGAAGGGGTTTCTCTTCACCATTGACATTATTCTGCGATCATCCACTACTGTTGTCTTCTGTGAGTGTCCAGGTCTTTGCATTGATGAGTTCACTAGTTCTTTCTTTCTTTCTTTCTTTCTTTCTTTCTTTCTTTCTTTCTTTCTTTCTTTCTTTCTTTCTTTCTTTCTTTCTTTCTCAGGATGTACCAAACTGTAGATTTTGCCACTCCTAATATTGTAGCAATTTCTCGGATGTTTTTTTTCTGTTTTCGCAGCTTAAGGATGGCTTGTTTCACCTGCATGGAGAGCTCCTTTGACCGCATGTTTTCTTCACAGCAAAATCTTCCAAATGCAAGCACCACACCTCAAATCAACTCCAGGCCTTTTATCTGCTTAATTGAGAATGACATAATGAAGGAATTTCCCACACCTGCCCATGAAATAGCCTTTGAGTCAATTGTCCAATTACTTTTGGTCCCTTTAAAAACAGGGTGGCACATGTTAAGGAGCTGAAACTCCTAAACCCCTCATCCAATTTTAATGTGGATACCCTCAAATGAAAGCTGAAAGTCTGGACTTTATGTCCATGTCCATTACATAACTATAACTTGAATATGTTTCAGTAAACAGGTAAAAAAACAAAATTTGTGTCAGTGTCCAAATATATATATATATATATATATATATATATATATATATATATATATATATATATATATATATATGGACCTAACCTAATATAATATAACCTAACCTAATATATGGACCTAACTGTATATACGTCTGTAATACGTTGCCACCCCTCAAAAATTCCTTCCCCCTCTTGCCACCCCATAAATATTTTTCTAGATCCGCCCCTGAACCCTTTATTATCACTGTACGAGTGAAATTGACCATCAACCTGTCCTTACATACATACATACACATATTAACAAAGGGGGAGTAGACAGGACAGGAAGACAGGGAAAAAAGAAAATTACAGAGAACATGAGGAAAGGAGAGGAGAAAAAAGCAACCCCCACCCTATGCTCCTGTGAGGAGTACAGTGTGGGAACATTAAAAAAACCTCAGCACATAAGCACAAAAAACACAAATACACTTTACAACATGAAAACACGGGACTTGGGGGGGAAGGGGGGCAATCAGGGGTGGGGGGTAAGGGGGGAGGGGAGGAGGTAGAGCTAACCCAGCGCAAGCAAGCAGCCGTCCGCTCCTGCAGCCATGAGGGCGCTGGTCACACACCCGCTTGTCACACTGGGGGTGAAAGTGGCGACCACGGGAAGTGGGGGAAGGAATGCGAGAGCATCTCACAGCAGTGACCTTCAGGGGGAGATGTTGTCCCAGCAACGTCCTTGGCCGAGGCTGGTGCTGTCTCAGGGAGTCGAAAGTAGATAAGATTGGGATTGGTTGGTCTAGGGGCGAGCAGATGCATTTTTTGCACGTCCATTCTGTTCGTCCATTTCTGTCCATTTTGTCCAATTTGGTCTCCGAAAAACTTTTCCTTTGCAAAGCCGAAAGCTTCTCCATGATGTCATCCATGTTGTGGTTCAAGTTCTGAATAGCCACAGTCTGAGTGCGGACAGCTCTGCCCACCGCTTCAATCATATCGGGCTGCTTTATGGGGCTTTGAACAGCTGTCACCGTTGTCTGATTTCCTCGATAAACCAGGGCAATGCCTTATCCAATCAGCAAAAGTCCTGTAATCATGGTTCCGAATAGGTAGATGTCTTCAATGTCCTCCACAGAAAGAATTGCCAGGCACATGACCCGCCACCGCTCCCACGCATCCATCGTGTAACCAGCCGCGAACGTTCCGGCAGGACAGGCGGGTTCCCCCGAACCCAGGCTTCTCGTCGAGAAAACTGTGTCAATTTCGTTAGGAGACCAGTTTATCAATTCCATGATTTTTTTTTTTTTTTAAGTTTAGAGAGCAATGCGGAGAGAGTCTCTCAAAAGTATAGACAGATGAGACGAGACAAGGGAGCACAAGCAGGGAAAAAAAGGAGGGAGAGGGAGAGCAGAGAAAAAAAACTCCTTTCGAATGCGCTGCAAGCTCTGCGCACCCAAGTACCACGAGCTAATGGCTTTCAAAAACTCGCCGTCTAATCTGAAAAAGCATATTGAGGTAAGCCGAAAGTTTCTTATCAGTTGATTATTGACAAAATATGGTAGTAACTTGTGACACAGAATGGTAAATTTGCAATGTTTGCCATGGCTAGGTACATGCCAAGACATGCCACCATACTTTGCTTGCTAGCAGTAGGCTATGATTCAACGTTGCGAGTTCGTTTGGTGGGCTCTGTGAGAGATTTAAAAATTTGCTTTTAGTCAAAGTTTTCAACATTAACATTTTAATATAACAGTCATTATGGCCTTTAGAAAGATATTTTTTTGGGGGGAGGTGGGGTAGGGCACCATAGGCCCCTGTGGCACAGCCTAAGCCTTTGTCCATAATGACTTTTTTTTCATGCGTTACTTTTACTTTTATACTTTAAGTAGTTTTGAAATCAGTACTTTTGTACTTGAGTAAAAAGCTTGAGTTGATACTTCAACTTCTACAGAAGTCTTTTTAAATCTTAGTATCTATACTTCTACCTGAGTAATGACTGTGAATACTTTTGACACCTCTGGTTTATTTATACTGTTTATATTGTTTGTCTGAGTGTTTAGTCTATGTCTAGTTCTTATCTAGAGTGTTTATATTGTTTGTTTGTTTTCAATTATTCTATTTTTATTTTTATTTATTGCATTGCCTGTTTGCACCATGGGTCAGAGAGGACTGAAATTTCATCTGTGCTGTATGTCGAGCATGTATAGCATATTTGACAATAAAGTTGACTTGACTTAATTATTAGTAGTATTCTTGTTAATTAATGTTTGTTTTATCACTGATCCAGTTTTCTCGGATGTGCTGGAGTGTTTACCTGGCGGTGGGCAGAGCTTGGTAGCAGAAGTGTCCATATTTGGAGTGCGCGCCATCGAGCGGATGGGTGAGGTCACCTGGCTGAGGCGCGTCATAGCCAAAACTTCCTGCTGAAGAAGCTAATTTCCTGAAATCGCCACAGACAAGTTTACAAATCTTCACGCAGAAGCGGCGCACTTCGGTCTCTCAAATTAAAAGGATTACATTTTAGACTTTTCTCCCCCCCTCTTCGGCGGCGAATGGAGCTTAAATGGGATATACGGTTAGGAGTTTTGCTTGTTTTACTGCAGGTAGATTTTTTTTTTCCTTCTCTCTCTGTGTGGATTTTGTTTAAGTTGGCGTCATGCCACATTGGCTCTTGTTTTAATTTACGAACGTGTTGTCTTTTTTTTACCAAGAAGTAAAACCTTTCAATACATGTTTTGATTTTCTAACGCATTAAACCACTTTTTAAATAAACTCGCTTAAAAAAACACCTTTAAGTCAGGGGCGCAGATAGGATTTTTGAACTGGGGGGGACTGAGCTGTCAGCAAATGATTCCATTTTGTGTAAATGCATATGTGTACTGAAGCTTCAATATACATTAGAATTGTGAGTTTTCTAACTGAATGAACATTGGTAGACAAAGGCCTACCTGGTCAACACTAGCCATACATGATCAAATTGTTATTTGTCTGGTATGTTAATCACGCTCCAAAACTTCATGTCTTCTGCATGTTTTATTTAAACATTTGCTCATCTCAGCAGGATGAAGAATCTCATCACAGAAACTTTAACTGTAATTTCTAAGAAAAAGAGAATGTCCAAAAATTAATAAAATAAAATTGAAATGATTCACACTCGTGCCTTTATGTAAATGATTAGAAACAAAGTGTATGAAAACAGAAGTATAAACACTTGAACAACAGATTCACACACAAATAAAAAGTATTTTTTCCAATAAACAAAATTGATAGGAAAAAAAATTTCCCTCTGCAGCCAAACAAATTTACCGTCTAGAAGCAGACTCAATAGGTCTCAAAAACATCTGTCCACCGCGTCCCAGTTTAAAAACTGGGACATCATGGAACATGGAATTCGAAAAAAATGGACAGTTAATGAAATGAAACCCCCAACGTTTATGCTGGTAGATGCTGGATTTCAATGCTTTTCCGACTTCAAACTTCCAACTTAGGAGTACAACTGAACGCACCATTAGTCGTAGCAGAAACACCGTTGCGATCAAATAGATGAGCTGTGCAGTGTTATTAACCGAGAATTACGTGGAAAATTGAACACCTTGCTTTCCCAACTCTGTAAGGCTCTGCTCCAGCCTTTCCCCTTCTTGAATCGGTGTAATGTGGATTGATCACTGACAAGGCTACTGCTGCTGCCATTTCAACTGTGTGCTGCAATGTAAGTTAGCCTAACTAACAGAACATTAATCCTCACTTTTTCTACCTATGTTTGGCGCCGTACGTAGGGACGGTGGGGGGGGACAGATAGGGGTCACTATAGAGATCTTGCAGTCACGTGACCGGAAAGTACACAGCCGCCATCTTGTCGGTAAAAAACACAGCTGAATACTGCTGCACTCGTGTACAGAATGGATCAATTTCAACCGACGGACTACACGGCTCATTTTTCTAATGAACAGATAACTAGATATATGTCTAAAATAAACGATCTACAGATTAGTGACCCTTATCGATTACTGGACGGAGTTTTCACGACCGTGTCAGTGGATATTGAACTGCCAGAGGTGGAATACCCAGATGTGTATAATTACCTCATTAACTTTCCCTCGCTGTTCAGTGGTGAAGCACTGTGTGCTTATAAATCTCTGGACAGTTATCTTTACAGAAATTCAGGATTTGTCAGCGACTCAGATGTGGCATCTTGCAAACAAGAAAATAACAATCCTCATTGGATGGGTAAGTCACTTAAGTATTGAGTATAGCGCTGACCAGCCGATTATAGAATAAGGTAATTCCAGCTGTAATTCCAAATCGTCCGTCTTGTTTACCATGGATCTGGCGTTGGAGAGATAGAGGCTTAGCGGTGGAGATTTGAGTGGCTGTTTTCTGAGCTTAGTCAACAGGCCGGCTCTGCCTGCAGCCTCGCTTTTGCTTCCGCTCCCGGCGCCGTCTCCTTCACTTTGCTTCCGATAACAATCCACGGAGACCCCGCTGGTCTCGCTATCTCGTCCGGAATGTTGTGCATGCGATGGGAATTGCTACAAACTGTCATTTTCTGCTGGAAACCAATGCCCAGTAAGTCCATACGGTTGTAGTGGATATTGAAGTCCGATACAGACGAACAACACACAAAAAACATAAACGTGCACAGGTAGGGAGAGCTTGTAGCCGCAGCCATTGTAGTAGAATTGTATATAGTAGGGTTTTCCAGAAGAAAAGGTAGAAGTAGAAGGCGGAAATATGGCGTTTGACTGACAAGATGGCGTCTGTTACAATCTGGATCGGCTGTGACGTCACATGCAAGTGCTCCATAAATCTGGGGGGGGACATGTCCCCAGTGCCATCTGCGCCCTTGCCTATAAGCGAAACAAGCACAATCTTTCTTCCATATTCAGGTCCTTGGAGGTGGCTGTGTGGAGCCGACGGCACCATGTTCCCCTGGTTTTGCTTCTGATCTTTTCCTCTTCAGAGTTCACAGAGAACACCTGCAGAGGGGCTCCGGGATCGGCACAGGTAGGACACGACCACCCACTTTTTTTTTTTTTTGCTGCTGTTCAAGAAAAAGTTGACACGCACAGTGAGCTTTAATTTTATTTCTATGTCTGTAATTAGTTTCTAGCTTATTTAGGGGCTACTTTTGAATGGCATCTCATAATACTACTACTACTAATAATAATAATAATAATAATAATTGTATTCAGGGCCGTTGACAGCTTTGGCTGGGCCCGGGACAAAATAATCTGAGTGCCCCCCCCCCCCCCCCCCCAAATAATCTGAGTGCCGCCCCCCCCCACACACACACATACATACGCGCGCACGCACATCGCCACACAGCAACCACCCAACCCCTCTTTTCACAGTCTCCATTCACTCCAACCCTTAAATAACAGGTATTCCAAGCCCATTATAACAGTCAACCGTTTTATTTCAACATTTCAACATATTTTACAGTTTGAACATTTCCTTAGTCTGCAACTATTCAGGTGCGAAATGCAGTGCGCCGGACTTTTGCTGTGGCAAAGTTGTCAATAAGGTTATTGAAGTCCAGCTTCTTTGCAAGTTCGCGCTCTATAGAGAGCATAGCCAGCCCATTGAGCCTCTCCTGTGACATGTTTGAGCGCAGGTAGTTGATAAACCAAAATGATTGTTTACGGGATGGAACTGGCCCTCAATGAGAACGGAGTTATGGCTTTCCCAAAATCTGAACATAGAAGCATCACCACTAGTCACACACGGACTGGCCATTGGGAGTAGCAGGAGTTTTCCCGGTGGGCCGGTGGTTCAGCGTGGGCCGGCGGAGGAAAAAAAAAAAACAGTTGCGCGCTGGCCTTTAATATGATAAGCAATGTTAACAGTTTCTTTAAGAAACTGTTAACATTGCTTATCATACTAAAGGCCAGCGCGCAACTGTAATAAGCAATGTTAACAGTTTCTTAAAGAAACTGTTAACATTGCTTATCATATTAAAGGCCAGCGCGCAACTGTTTTTTTTTTTTTTTTTCTCTCCGCCGGCCCACACTGAACCACCGGCCCACCGGGAAAACTCCCGCTACTCCCAATGGCCAGTCCGTGTGTGCCACTAGTGATGTGTACAGTGAGTTTTTCAGTGTATTTTTTTGTCTTGTTTTTCATAAACATCCTTTCCGTACTCGATTTAGAATGTTACAAAAAAAATTGACACCCTCCCAACCACGTAACATTAGCCTCTCTGACCTGGGGGCTGACACGTTTATTACGGATAAACCAAAAGGATTACAACGTTCCCTGGATATAGAACTGGACCGAGAAGATTTCAAAATCTTAACGTGTAAGCAACAACAATAAAACAGAGGTTGTTTTATTCATTTAGGGCTTATTAGGCTACTTTCATTAATTGCGCTTTTCATACAGGCCTATCATTTTTCACTTGAGCAAGGGAATTGTTTGAAGAGTATCCAGTCTAAGCGAAAGTTTAATGTTTTGCAACAGACTAACCTCAAAACACCCCATTTATAGCCCATTCGTTACATTAAACTCTATCTAGCTGGCAATTTCACATGCCGTCGTATCTACACGGGATGATTTCCAACAAAATAAGTTTTAATTAACAAGAGGCAGCGTTCCACGGGCTTTCAGCTAACCGGAGTCCAGCTCAGCGCAGCTCAGCAAGCGTGCCTAAAACATTTGGATATGATTGCGGGCCAATGTGCTATTCTTTGCTTCATTGAGATGTATGCAACACAGTGTTATTAAACCGATATGTTTATGAAATAATTCAATGCCCTGTGCATTTCAGTGTTCACTCAGTGTACCCTGCTATCCCCTACTTTATAATTATGAATGGCGCGTTGCGCGTGCTGGGGTTACATTATGGGGCTGGAAAAAAGTTATCTGTGTCTTACCTGGCTCAGCTGCCCCACTGCCTTCACCACCTGCTGCATCATCTGAATCTTTTCTAAAATATCTATGCAGTGAGCCCCTGAGGCTCTTGGCTTCTTCATCTCTTTTTCTCTTTTCTTTTCTTTGCTCCTGACTTGTGCATGTTGGCAAACGGGCTCGCACGCTTATTGTCGAAGCGTTATGATGGAATAGTGCCGTGTTATTTGGCGCCTTAATCAAAGACCAAACCATTTCTGCATTAGGGGTGGTAGGTGGGTTCTTGAATCTATTTTCGAAGACAATAAAGGCAAAAGAACCAGAAATCATTCATTGAATGCAAATATAGCACATTTTTCTCCCTCAAATCAACACATTTTGAAATGAAACAGAATGATTAATGGCATCTTCATGAGGGACCAGTTCTGGGCCCCCCCTCATGCCTGGGCCCGGGACAAAATACCCGGTTGTCCCCCCCTGTCAACGGCCCTGATTGTATTTTGGTACTTTGCTTGACAATCTTGTTCTATATTTTAACTTGTGGTTTTAATTCCTGATTTGATTTGGCTTGGGTTGCGTCAACAATTTTCACACCCAGGATGTGTTCAATTTCCAATCAGAATTATTAGTATTTATTGTATGAGCTTTGCTAAAAACCCAAGTGCACTGTGGTGTGTGCCTGATCTGTGTAACAGAAGGCTCTTCCATTTTAGATAAACATGACTTTGTTACCTTGAGTTCTTCAAACTTGGAGCTGCTTTGTTTGATAAGGACTGTAGCCTTGCTTGATAAACCACAACTGCTTATGTGGATGCATTCTGTTCTGGTTTCATTTCCCCGTTTTGTATCGTTTAAACACCCAGTAACGCCTTCCTAATGTTCACTTTGGATAAGAATATTCATTCCTTAATTACCTGAAAATGGTGCTCTTTTATGCGTCTCCTTCAAGGTGCCAGTATTTTAAAATGGGTTAAGTGTTTGTGGTGTTCTGCGTCATTAGGCTATTGTGGATGTTAATGTGTGTATGGCTGATTCGGACACTTGAGCTTATAGTCTGCTTTCACTACCTTTGAGTTTCTGTGGGTATGGAAGTACAAGCTTGAACAAGACCAGGTGTGTGAACTTCCTCAGTTTATACAGTGGCATTGTTCAGGCCTCAGCAAATATATATTTAGGTACTTTCCACAGAAGTTAGTGTGGTTTTGTTTTGTTTTTCCCTTTTCCCCCTGACTATTACCTATTCTGCTGATGTATTGGTGCAAAGATTGCGATTAATCTGACCATGTGCTTTGGATAACCTTTCATTTCACTTTTGTGTACTATAACAACTGGAAGCTTGCTGACCTTTTGTCATGGAGATTCTTAGATTTCAGCTAAAATAAGCTTTGTTTCATGAGCATAACTTGAATGCGTACAATAGCATTCATGAACTTCTTACTTACAGAACATACAAAGTCTAAGCTGATTATTTAAAGGCCTAATTGCTTTGCGCTATTGAAGTTTAAACTAAACACATTCAAGTGATCAGTCAAGTTAGGTAGAATGTTTGTTTATTTGGGTTAATAAGAACTTATCAAAATTATATTGAATAATGACAGGTTTTGATTTTCACCACTAACTAAAATTCAGGGCATTCCTGTCTTCACAGACCCCTGTCTGTCTCTGGACCCCACTTTGAGAACCACTTTTTGTGTTTGAGTTGGGGTGTCTTCAAGAAGAAATCCTCAATCCCACCCACACCCATGTCTTGCTAAATTGCCTGTCTATGGCAACTGTGTCGCCATTGATTTACCTCACTATATTCTCATTACAGGCCTTTCTTATAACTCAACACTTAATGTGGTTAAAACCCCCAACTTGCTGGTTATGACCCTGTGGAGTTCCCATTAAATCCTGTTGTTTTTATGCAAAAAGTTATCTTGTGGTTTTGTTTTGCTGAGGTCTTGACAAAGTGCTTGTCTGTGTTGTGCACGTTAGTCCATAGGACTTTCTTTTTTTTAATTTATTTTTTTTTAAACCGCTGCGTTGATGTACAATTGCAATAAACTAAGACTTGGGCTTCTAATTTGTACAGCCATTGTTTGAGACAAAATTAATACCTGAATGTTTCAGAATTCTTTAGTGTGCTGAACTAATTTTTATTTATTTATTTTAAATAATGGCATTTAATTGTTTCCTGTTTTTTAGTTGTTTTTAACAGTTGTAGTGGAAGAACACTGGCCGTCTTTGACTCTGGTGATAAGCGGTTTCGTGTAGACTCTGATGGCACAGTGAAGCTGAAGAGACGGGTCACTCTTCATAATGGCCGTAAGGTCTTCTCTGTCTCTGCTTGGGACTCCAGAGGAAAGAAACACACTGCAATTGTGAGGGTGGAACATCAGAGTCAAGCTGAACACAGTCATGAACAGCAGGAAGATGTTGGGGCAATTGAACCTGTGCAGGTACACCTCTTAACTAGGCTGACCTCTGCTGGGCAAACTAAAGAACTTGTCTTCTGTGATTTTTGAAGTAATTTGAAGGACTGACTGGTTCAAGTTTTGTATGGTCCTTTGTTTCCACTTGCATTTCACTTGAAACATGTAATCAGGAGGACTTGCCTTCATGGATGAACCATATGGCAAACACATAATCGCAGTACTTGGATGTCTTTGCAAACTGTATCACAATATTTAGTTTTGCTGCCAAAATTGTGGCTTCATACTGGAAGAGGGAGCACAAGTTAAGGAGGATAAACTCCTTTTGACTACTTGTAGTAAGAAGGAAAGTTTCATGTGGCTGCTATTTAAGCAATATTCTGAGAAGAACTTGTGACTTTTTTTTTTAATGCTCTTAGTTCTATTTCTGGGGCGGCACGGTGGTGTAGTGGTTAGCGCTGTCGCCTCACAGCAAGAAGGTCCGGGTTCGAGCCCCATGGCCGGCGAGGGCCTTTCTGTGCGGAGTTTGCATGTTCTCCCCGTGTCCGCGTGGGTTTCCTCCGGGTGCTCCGGTTTCCCCCACAGTCCAAAGACATGCAGGTTAGGTTAACTGGTGACTCTAAATTGACTGTAGGTGTGAATTTGAGTGTGAATGGTTGTCTGTGTCAGCCCTGTGATGACCTGGCGACTTGTCCAGGGTGTACCCCGCCTTTCGCCCGTAGTCAGCTGGGATAGGCTCCAGCTTGCCTGCGACCCTGTAGAACAGGATAAAGCAGCTAGAGATAATGAGATGAGATGAGTTCTATTTCTGAGCAAGAAATTGTCATGTCAGTTACTCATTGTTACCAAATATTGTTTTAGCGCTGATCTGACAGGTTCACGAAGAAGCCATGGCTAGATAAAGCATTGTGCTGTCATGCAGTGCGCAGATTGACAGCTTGGAGTAATGTAGCAAACTATTGCTAGAATTCCACTTTCATGTAGTGGACATGGATAAGCAGAGTAATGTGCACAGTGGAAATCTACCTGTGCTTTTATGCTAAATATCAGCACTCTTGGACTGTTTCGTGTCCGATCAAATTAGTGGCCCAGAACTAATTGTGTACAGTTTAATGCTCCTAAAGTGCACCACTGATGTGGAGTTTAGCTGCAGGGTCAATCCATGTGAAATCACCAGAGGCCTCACCACTGAACATCTCAGATTTGCTTCATACTTCCTGGAAATAGTCAGTGTGCCCAATAAATGGTGTACAAAATTTTAGGCTTGTACCTTCATTAGTTTTTGAGATGGGGGGTTTAAAAAAGGGGCGTGGCCCCAATTTCACTGTTAAAATGCGTGCTACAGAAAACGGACCTAACTTCCATAGGTCATTACTTTGAAACTATTCATGCAAGATGCGTGAAGTTTTCAAGGATTGTTTAATGCCAGAAAGTTTACAGTGCAATATTTGCCAAGTTATAACTTGCTGAAAGTCATTAAAAAAATGTGCTTTGGAGCAACTTTGATGCCCCATATCTCCACATTAAAGCACACCAGATCTTTCAAATTTTCTTATTTATTACTCGTTATAGTACTCTTTAGGCAACTAGGTATGTGTTCAAAAGAAATTAAACTTTGATTTATTAGGCTTTAAAAATTAAACATTTTGCGCCTATAATTCAAATGCATATTACAAATGTATGATAGTCTACCATAAAAATAATTATACCACTGGAAAGAGTTTTTGATTAGCAAATGCACAAGATATAAAGTTGGTACCCTAAACCAAACTAAATATTAAGGTATCAAGTACAGCATGTTTTACAATAGATGGAAATGCTGTTTTAAGGCGCATAATCCAGGGATGTGATTTTTCCGCGAATTCAGAAATCCGCTTTTTTCACCTCAATTTGAAGAAAATTTTTCCAATTTTTCGCTCAAAAATCTGCATTCGTATCCTATTCGTTCCGACTTTCAGTAATTCCGTCATTGAGATGAAACGAGGTACGTGATTGGCCCATCGCTCTGTAACAACCAATGAACGCTCTTGTTAGACAGCTGTATGTAAGCTCGCTTCAAACAAAGAGTTGAAAGATGGCAGCCTCCGTGATCGAGCGTAAAGATGCAAATCGAGTTAAAGAAATCGACAGAATAGTGAAAAACAAGTTCCGCTGGGAATGGTTGGAGAAAGAGGTTGCTACAGACGTTGGACATAAGACTGAGACATTTGTTCAGCGATTTCGTTCGGAAGATCGATCGTGCTGGGAAGGCTCTTATTTGTTGCCAAGGATCTACATATTCTCACCTTTTATATGGATGGCAGAATGAACTGAATCTGAGAATATTTCCTTAATTTCAGTTTTGGTAAGTAGTCTATGCATGACTAATTTTTTTGTCAATCCTGTTACCCTGTCTAAACGGGGTGTGCAGTAACGTAATCAAATATTAGAAGTTGCCATACATAAGAAGCAAACCGGGAGACTACCAGGAGCAATAGAGTTTAATAAATAATGGTGGATGAATTCTTATGTTGCATCATGTTTGTTTGAAAAGGCACATTTAGATATGTTCAATTTCTAGAGTAATTGAAAGTATAAATTTTGTTTTTCCTTATACAATTTTCTATTTATTCTAATGCAGATTTAATTTAGAATGACATTTTTAGGTTTCATGTTTTGGCTTTTTGTCAGTTAAGAATCATTGAATTTACTATAGGGGCTCAGAGTTGCATGTTGACCATTAAATTGGCTTGAATTTGTTAATCATGACAAGTTGTGTGTGTTTTTTTTTTTCTTTTTTTTCCCTTGTGTGTTTGCTTGCCATTTTAGTACAATTTTTAAGTCAGAAAACCCCAGAACCCAGGAGCTTCGGGGGGCTTCGCCCCCCCTTGTCCCCCCCACCAGGGTGCTGCCCTGGACCAGCTGGGGGCCTGCGGCCCCCAGACCCCCGGCTAAAATTTTCAGATAATTTCACCAGCCCCAAATCACATCCGTGATAATCTACTAGCAGACAAACTAGCAAAACATCATTTCATTGCCAAACACCAGAGTGGATATTTGAAGGAAAATCTGTCAGCAGATGAACGTATTATACTTTTGGATTTTGCCGAAAACTATTCGTTCTGTGTACGGGATTCTGCCCAGGGGTACCACTGGGACAACAGCCAATGCACTCATCCATTTGCGGTGTACATTAGAGCAAAGAATGAAGATGGTACAAAAGTAACAAAATGCATCTCTATCTGCATAAGTGACTGCCTTAAGCATGATACAGTGGCCGTGTGTGCATTCTTAAAGGTTTTACCATGTGTATGCCATATACATCCCCAGCTGAAAAAGGTCATTTACTTCAGTGACGGATCAGCAGCCCAATACAAAAACTATAAAAAAAATTCACAAATCTAATAAAGCATGCAGATGATTTTGGACTTTTGGCAGAATGGCATTTCTTTGCCACTTCTCATGGTAAATCACCCTGTGATGGTATTGGAGGCACTGTAAAGCGGTTAGCAGCTCCAGCTAGCTTACAGGCAATCACGAGTGATCGCATATTAACCCCATCTGATCTGTTTTTGTGGGCAAAAAAAACCCCATCCATTTCATCTGGGTTGGTGTAGGGGAAGTTATGGAGAGTGGAAAAGCATTGGAGACAAGATTTTCAAGGTCAGCTACTCTTCCTGGAACAGGAGACAACCACTCATTCGTTCCAATCATGTCCAACCAGCTGCAGGTCAGCAGGGTGTTGGGTGGTCCTAGCTTCATTGTGGATATGAGTGGGAATCGGCCGCAAGTAATGCATAAAACCCCTGTTAAATCAGCAGTCTCTCTGGCAGATACAATTCCTGGTAAATATGTTGTATGTTTGTATGACGGACAGTGGTGGATAGGCAACATTCGTGCATTATCAGAGGAGGAGCAAGATGTACAAGTAATATTTATGCATCCTCATGGTCCCTCTCAGACTTGCAGCTGGCCCAGGAGAGAGGATAACTGTTGGGTCTCTCTGGTGCATGTCATGAAGGTCATTGATGCCCCACTTGCATCAACTGGCAGGCAGTATAAACTTCCATCTGATGTGGAAAAGCAAATCAATACACTGTTTAAGCTCTTCAAATAAAGTGTTAAGATTATTTTTCCTACACTGTAGGTTTGTAATTGTATTGTAATATGTCTTAAAACAGCATTTCCATCTATCGTAAAGCATGCTGTACTTGATACCTTAATATTTATAGTTTGGTTTAGGGCACCAGCTTCATATTTTGTGCATTTGCTAATCAAAACAAGCTCTTTCCAGTGGTATAATTGTTTTTATGGTAGACCTTATCATACGTTTGTAATATGCATTTGAATTACAGGCGCAAAATGTTGGGGTTTTTTAATTTTTAAAGCCTAATAAATCAGTTTGATTTCTTTTGAACACTTACCTAGTTGCCTAAAGAGTACTATAACATGAGTAATAAATAAGAAAATTTGGAAGATCTGGTGTGCTTTAATGTGGAGATATGGGGCGTCAAAGTTGCTCCAAAGCGCCCTTTTTTTTTTTTTTTAATTGATCTTCAGCAAGCCATAACATGGCAAATATTGAACTGTAAACTTCCTATTTTAGTATTTAAAGGCATCTGGCATTGAACAATCCTTGAAAATTTAATGCATCTTGCATGAATAGTTTTTAAAAGTAATGACTTATGGAAGTTGGGTCCGTTTTCTGTAACGCTGTTTCAACAGTGAAATTGGGGCCACGCCCCTTTTTAAAAAAGCCCCTATATCTCAGAAACTAATGAAGGTACAAGCCTAAAATTATGTACACTCTTTCTTTATTGGGCACACTGACAATATTTCCAGAAAGTATGAAGCAAATCTGAGATGGTCAGTGGCGAGCATTTTTCTAAATCTGGTGATTTGGGGCGGGATTACCCATATCACAAAGGTAGGGAACAACTGGGGGAAACCGGTCCCCCAAAAAATTATAGAAACCATGCAATTTAAGGTGTGTAGACTTGTCTAACTGAGATTCAAATTCTTTAAAAAGAACTAACTGGTTAGTTACAGCTGGATGAGTAGTTAATGCTCATGAGACATCAGCTAATGTTTAACAAACACATTTTATGTAGTCTACCTTGCTAAAGATGGTGGACATTTGGAGCAACTACAAATTGGATGCATGTTGCTGAATAATGTGCAATTTGTTTATTGCTCTATATAGGCTTATCCCCCCTCGACACTCTTTCTGGAGTTTCCGGCATCGGGTGGATTACGGAGAAGGAAAAGAGAGTGGGTGATTCCTCCGATAAGTGTCTCGGAAAATAGAAGAGGGAAATACCCTATGGAGTTGGTGCAGGTATGTAGAGCTGATCTATCATTTTAAGAGTGAATTTTCCCTGTATGTCTTATTTTATCATGTCAAATCTTGTGCCCAGATTAAGTCCAGTTATGCTAAAGAAACAACGATGACGTACCGGATCACTGGTGAAGGAGCAGACCAGCCTCCAGTGGGAATTTTCACAATAGATAAATACACTGGTTGGCTCTTTGTGACAATGCCTCTAGACAGAGAAAAAAAAGATAGATATGTGGTGAGACTTTTTCAGTTTGGCTACGTGTCAAGTGTTTAGCAAATATTATGATTGCCTGAGAGTTGGCAATATGCTAACAGAAAAGACGTTCCCATAAGTATTGGTTCATGTTTTAATTTACCATATTTCTACTTTTTTGTTAACTCCAGCTGCAAGCCCATGCTAAGGCAACTACTGATCAAATTGTAGAAGATCCCATGGAAGTTATAGTTGTTGTGCTGGACCAGAATGATAATACTCCTGTCTTCACCCAAAATCCATTCCTTGGCAGTGTACCAGAAACTTCAAAAATAGGTATTTATTAGTTATTGCGTGACACTGTTAATGGATGAGCCATAGTAATGCCATACTTCTGGAACAGGATGATCAAGAACATAGTGTATGGGTCTTGCATGCATACTTTTTGACCATACCTTCTACCCTTAACCTGAGCACAATGTGATCAAGACTTTCATTTCCTAGTGACGCTTCCCATGTGCGAAGCATGCGGAGCAGTGCTCCATACTTAAGAGAATATGGTAATGCATCAACAGAAGCCTTCATGGCTTTTGCGACCATACAACATCCGTACATGTACCACCACAGGGTACCTGATCTGTAAGTGCAAGGTAACATAGCTAAAACGCTTGACCACCGGACAACAAAACTTGTATCTTTATTTCCATAAGTGATGGACTTTTATCCAGTGCCTTTTTTTAAGGGATTATTTACCAACACTGTAGCAGCCCTTGGCATTTAGAACAGCTGAGTTTCTGATGGGTGCATATGCATTTTTTTCCTCTTGAACTTGAGTGTAGCATTGAACACTGGACAGTGAGCACTGTGAAAACTAAAAACAATGTAACAAGGTTGTAAACGAGTACGGTTTTGCAGAGTAATGTTTAGACTATGGCTCTGGATGTTGCACATCTTGATCCTCCCATCCAAAGGAGCCAACCGCTACGAGTTAGCCAAGCATGCACCATTAGCTTCTGTGCTCAAAGTCTTGTGCTAAACCACAGTTCAACCAATGCAGCAAAACACTCGGTGTACACAAACTTGTCATTGTGCATGAACGACATCAGGATGAGACAGCTAAAACTTTAACATACCATGCTATACCTCTGACGGTGGTACATGGTGAATATAAACAGCATCTATTGCATAATGTGCAGCTTCCTGGACTGACAGCTCTGCCTGTAACATGAATGAGTGAGCGACAGCTTTTAGGCAGTGCCTAAATATTACTCTCTCGTTGAAGGGTTTGAGTTCATGACCGTCAGTGCCACTGATGCAGACGAACAGGGCAGTGACAATGCTGATGTCAGGTACTCAATCAAGAATCAGGAACCACCAGAGCCAAGTTCAAACATGTTTACCATCAACCCTATCAGTGGAGTGATCTCAGTGAATGCTGATGGACTGGACCGGGAGGTAAGTCCACAAATCCGGTTTCTCATCGGTTATGTTTACAGCTAGCCTTATTGTCACTAGTCTGTGCAAGTCTTTTCAGTGTGCCTTGGTGTTTTCTTTTGCATCATTAAATTAGCAGCAGGAGCAAATGACTTGTGTCTCAAGCTGCAATGAGCCTTAGCAACATGCGTATGTCCTAGTGTGCTGCATGCCATCATTGGCTTCTTTCTGAACACATCCTGCTTTTCAACAAGGCATCCACGTTCATGTGGAGCCGTTTTCTTTTTACTGTAATTTGCAGCAAAAGCACCTTTTCTGTAATGTGGCTTTGACTTGTTCTGTTGCCTTTAAATGGTATTTGTGTCTATAATGCAAATCAGCTTTGCCGTGCATGCACCTGGTATTGGAGGTGATCAGATATATATATTTTTTCCCCCCGTTTGGTTTATGCAGATGTTTACACAATTTTAGTAAAAGATTGACAAGTTAGGCTTGGTACAGAGCACTTTCTAATGAGGTAATGTTAACACCAAATATTACTTGCTGTTCACAAATTTTGGTTTGTAGTACAGGTGTATAACATGCATGTAAACTGTTTTTAATTAAACTGCTGCATTGGGGTAGATGTAAACTGTTTATTTATTCCAGTTGAAGTCTAAATGAACTTGATTAACTCATTTTTGCCTGGAAACACAATTGATGAGTATGGTGTTGTTGTTGTTTTTTTTTAAAGAAATTTAGGGAATATACCTTGGAGATTCAAGCAGCAGATGATCAGGGCAGAGGCCGCTCGGTCACTGGAAAAGCTGTTATTACTGTAACAGACAGCAACGACAATCCACCTCAATTTGTGCAAAATTTGGTAAGGCAGCTAATACTTGTAATATAAATTAGTCTTGTTGCAGTAAACTTCGGCTTTAAAACGGAGTCCCTATTCCAAATCTTTAAATATTTATTACCTTTATTTCTGAGGTTTATCAAACCCTAACTTGTGATAAAGCAGTTACTAAATTTTTAATGAAATTACTTGGTCTTCACTGTTGACACTAGCATGTGTTTTTGCAGTACGAGGTGACCGTCCCAGAGAATGAAGTGGGAGCTGTGGTGGTAAAAATGCCAGTTGAGGATAAGGATGAGCCACAGTCATCTGCCTGGGCAGCAAAGTTCAGTATTGTTAAAGGTGACACCAGTGGATTTTTCAACATCACCACAGGACCAAACAAACAGGAGGGCATCATTACTACTGTCAAGGTACTGCACAACTCGAGTTCAAGTGTCCATCAGTCATGTGTTCCTGAATAATTGTGGTTTAATTTTAATTAACCTTTTTACAGCCATTGGACTTTGAGAGTAACAACAAATATACACTGCTGGTAGCTGTGGAAAACGAGGTTCCATTTGCAAAACCTCTGACTACCTCCACTGCTACAGTCATTGTAAGTGTTCTTGATGTGAACGAGGCTCCAGTGTTCAAACCAGTGGAGAAGTTGATTTCGAAACCTGAAGATGAAAAGGTTGGTAGTGAACTGACTGTCTACACTGCCATTGATCCAGATACTGCAAAGGCCCAGACAGTGGCGTAAGGAAGTCCTTGACGTATACCTCAGTGTTGGATGTTTGGGTTTCTCTCAGGCACTGGTGTAGTAATTTGGCATTGTGCTGTTTTCAGATATCATGTTGGACGTGATCCTGCTGGCTGGTTGAGCGTTGATCGAGACACTGGACTAATCAAAGTCAAGAGTCCTATGGACAGAGAATCTCATTTTGTGAAAGATGATAAATATACAGCCCAAATCCTAGCTGTAGATAATGGTAAACCCCTCACCTACCCCCCCCCCTTTTTTTTTTAATGGGGCGTGTTATGTGGCTTTTAAATATAAAGTTCTTGTATGTTTTTCCAGATGAAATTCCAGCAACTGGTACTGGGACCCTTGTAATTGAGCTGGTGGATGTGAATGATAATGCTCCAACAGTTGAGATGAGGAACATCGATGTATGTAATAAGGAGCCACCTCCAGTGGTCCTGCCTGTGACTGATAAGGATGGGCCTGGCTTTACTTCTCCTTTTAGTGTGGCATTGCAAGGAGATGGCAAGGACAATTGGACTGCCACAATGAATGCGTCGAGTAGGCTTTTACTCAACTATTAGTTTACTTCCGACAGTGATGATGGGTATTAAAGTTGACTGTGTAGAGGACAGTTTGGGGAAATTTGATTATCCACAGAAATGGAAATAAACATAAGTGGATGTTTATGCTCATGCTTAAGCACTTTCATGTTCTTGTACATTACTATGCTAGTAATGTTAATTACATAATGAAGTTGTGTACTCGGTATTAACTTTGCAGCAACCTCATTGGCTTATTTGGCGCATATGCAATACTTGCCAAGACACATGCACATGTCTAAAGAAGTTATGGTAGAAAGCATGGCTTCAGAATGAACAATTTTTTCAAAGTATCCTATCATATTGAGGGCTAATCTGTAAAAGAACCAATTACAGAGCACATTCTCTTCTGTATCGAAGAGAATGTATGCAGCTTTAAATGCCAGGTTGTGCAGTTTTAAGCTATCTTGCTGATGGGTAACTTCAGTTTTCAAAAATTGTACCCAGTGTACACACCCCTTGCCCATTAAAACACTGGGTTTGCAGTTTGGATGGAAGTAGTCTTTGTTGTCTGAGCATGTTGTTTGTGGTACAGTTTGTAAATGGCAGGTGTTTGAATTATTTAAGGAATAAAACACTTCTGTAGTACTGCTAAAATAGGATGCATTACTTAAATTGTGGTGTAAATCATCTTAGACGGAGTAGTAGCCCAAGACACAAACTTGCCCACAAATTTTTCTTGGTTATGACCTAATCATGCTTCAGTGCCCAAGTATAAACCATGGTTATTGGTGCAGTGGGTACGAATTTGGAGGGAACCAATTTTAGATGGAGTTTCAAAATAGCAGGCAGTATTGAGCATCCATTAAAATTGCTAAGTATATTTTGAACAAGACTCCACAAAACGTGTACCATGTTCTCTATTCAAGTAATGGTCTTAAATTAAGCAAAGTCTTTAGACTTGACATGAACATTTTGTGTACTCATGCATTCTCCCCCCCCCCCACCCCCCCAAATTTCTATTTTATTTATTTAAATTATTTGTACAGAAACGGGGATTGTACTTTCATTGAGGGCTCCACTCAGTCCTGGAGCTTACGATGTTGTTCTGAGGGTGTCTGACATCCAAGGCCTATCACAAGACAACATTATCCGGGCCACTATATGCGACTGCAAAGGAGCTGATTTTGGATGCCAGGATGGGTTCTGGCTACTATTCAGCATCGCTGGTGTTCTTGGAATTTTGGCTGTGTTGTGTAAGAGACGATCACCACCACACACAGTTTATTGAAAACAAACAAGATGATTGAATAAAGCCTAAATAATTTAAGGGGATGAACGTTCATAATTACTAGTAATATATGAATTTTTGGCATAGGTGTGATATGCCCTGTTACATGCCTTCTCTTTGCAGTGCTGGTCCTGCTGCTGCTTCTGTTCCTTAAAAGAAGAAGAAGCTCCAAGAAGGAACAGCCCCTGATCGATGATGATATCTGTGACAATGTTTACTATTATGAAGAAGAGGGTGGTGGAGAGGATGATCAGGTGTGTGGGTGTGGCTTTTTTGTGCCCCCCAAACAAATGTGTATATAAATGATGATCTCATCCTAATTTGTTAACCTCCCACCCCAATAGGACTATGACCTGAGCGTTTTGCACAGGGGCCTCGACAACCGTCCTGAC
Source organism: Neoarius graeffei (assembly GCF_027579695.1). Lineage (NCBI taxonomy): Eukaryota > Metazoa > Chordata > Actinopteri > Siluriformes > Ariidae > Neoarius > Neoarius graeffei. Next base: position 26,729,644 of record NC_083595.1, read on the forward strand.
GTGTTCCGTAATGATGTGGCTCCTACCTTTATGCCTGCCCCAGAATATCGTCCACGGCCTGCAAACCCTGAGGAGATTGGCACCTTCATTGATGATGTAAGACGTGCAGTTTTTTGTGCTGTAGAATCTGATTGTACTACAAAACATGTCTCATGCATATAAAAGTGACTTGACTTGTGTGGTCCATATAAACAAGTGTTCCATCTTGCAACATGCTGCTTCCTTGCCACTGTTGTGAACTTGGTCTGACCCTCCCTTTGCTAGTTAGCATCTGCCTTTTTTGTCACGTAATCATGGCAAAGTTTAGTGAACTAGAGAGAAATGTTTTGGGATAAATTTATTAGGGATAAAATTAAGGGTTCCCTTCCCCTCAAAGATGCTTTGCTACAAACTATTCAAAGCACTATATAAATCCTAGAGACTTGTGCAGGCAGGTCTGTGCTGAGCCTTTTATGTCTGGCTCGAATCCTGGCAGCATTGCAAAATTGGAACACTTTCCTGGACAGTGTTCTAGACCGCTCAACCAGAGGATCACATCGTTAACTTAGGTTATGTAACGTGGTATGTATGTGGCCCATATGTACTGGTGCCACCTCATGACTGAAATCACAACCTGAGGCTGGCACACCAATTACATTCTTAAACGCGCTCAAACTTGGTTAAACATACAGACAGGTGCCTCTATGGACCCTTTTCATGTGACGTCACGACAAACGCGGCCGCCATTTTGGACATGTACTACCAGTAGTTTACCACAGCCAACATTGAGGAACGGCAGCAAAGAAAGTGTTTATTTTCAGCAAGACTTCCATCATGCCACTATATTGGTGTGCACCTAGATGTAGTAACCATCAACAAACAAGGCAAGGTTTATCATTTTATCAGATCCCGACGGAGAAGATGGATAGCGGCCATTCACAGATTGGCAGCCCTCGGCATACCAGCGCTTATGTAGTGACCACTGTGTTGGAGGTAAGACGAATAAAATTAGCCAGAAAAGGCATTACATTGCTGTTAACATTCTGTGGCGGCGAGTGTGTAACCAAATAGGCTAAAATAACCCATTGTAACCTCTTTGTTCTTCTGTAGTAGCTATTAGCTAACGACATTAGCTAGCGTTGTGTTCCTTTGCTGTTGGTAGACTGTAGGACAGATCAGAGGCAGTGTCCTACAAACGGCGCTTAATTTGAGGGGGAGCAAGCCGGAGCACGCAACGGAACCTCAGGCGTTGGCTCCGGCAGCTATTTACACTGGATCCGGTGATCCGACACCTCTCTTGACTATGTAACAAAAAAAAAAATAATTAAATAAAAAAATGCAAGTTTATTTAGTGTTAATGTCTGATTTTGATATGTCTTGTTGGTGATTTCTCTCATGAAACGACATCCACAAAATATCTGCAGATGAACTTAATTTGCAGTGTTATTACAAAACGTGCCCAGAAGCGCAGTGCCGCCCCCCCCCCCCCCCTTTTTTCCACACCGGAGCCGCTCATCCTCTGCGCTCCGGGACCTCCCACTTTACAAATTAAGCACTGCCTACAAATAAGTGTTCAGAACAAGAGGAACATGTATTTGTCTCTTAAATCCAGGCCGTTCCCTGTAATCTGTAACAACGGTTGGAGAAAGTAATGGCAAATAGTGAGTGCACAAACCATAGAAGGTAAACTGTACACAGCGCCAGGGCAGTGTGATGGTATGTCTACTTTTAGATTGTGTTAGCTTATCAATGAACACACTCGTCACTCGCCGAGTTTCACGTCTTTACGACGGATACTTAAATGTGTGTTAGGTATTATTGTTGCAGTCTAAGCAGTCATTGTAGCAGCTAGATGAGCGAGAACCGAAAGGGTCTGTGCCATAAACCGTTATTTCTGTACGGCGTTGCTAATGTGTCGTTACTGTTATTTCTCCCTCTGCTCGCCCTGTAAATGCCCTACGTCGCTGGATAGCGAAGGTGTTTTCTGCATCTCGCTCCTTTTTCTTGTATGTTCTCCGTTTGTCGCCTTCCTCGCATTCAAACCAATTCGAGCCGAAGTCCGCTACATGTCCAAAATGGTAGTCGCGTTTACGAAGGTCACGTGACTGAAAAGGGTCTATAGGCTTCAGCCAAAGGCTGAGCCAAAAGTGATTTTTTTATATATATGTAAAATTTTTATTATATAAAAATTATATTGTTTACTAGTTTCTGTGTCAGTACTGTGTAATTCGTTATCTAGCCAAGTAAGATTTAAACTTCATAAAAGTGAAGTCTGTTTTTGTTGCCAGTAAAAATCATGGTTACAGAACTTCTGATTAGGTTTTTAGCATTAGAAACATTTATCACATTACAGCACAGTTGAAGTTCTTTGTATTTAACCCATCTGAAGCAATGGATCTCTTTGGGTTGTTGTGGGTGTTTTTAAGCCAGGAGCGCTTGCACCTAATTGACTTAACAGCCATGAACAATATATACAATTATGTAGGGGGAAAGTACCTATGCCTTACACAGTAGTGTGTTTGGGTTTGTTGTGTGAAGATGTATATAAAACTTTGTATGCATCTCCCAATATTGCCTATTGGCCAGGATTGGTGGTGAACTCATTTTATAGAATCCAGAAAATGTAGTTAAATTTACCTTTGCATTACTTTTGTCATTGACTATTACTCTTTTCAGATTGCACATGCTGTCTGTACATTTTGCCTCATGTGTTTCTGCTTTTATGTACCATAGAACCTGAAGGCAGCTGATAATGACCCCACAGCTCCCCCCTATGATTCCCTCTTGGTGTTTGATTATGAGGGTGGTGGATCAGAGGCAGGATCCCTCAGCTCCCTGAACTCTTCCAGCTCAGGAGATCAGGACTATGACCGTCTTAATGAGTGGGGACCACGCTTCAAGAAATTGGCTGACATGTATGGCGGAGGAGAGGACTAGGAATTGGGAGATTTTTCAGAAGCTTCATTTTAGGTATGAAGCACAAAGATGGACAGACTGATGGATAGATGTAAATTTGGGACAGTTTTAGTTTCCATGTTGGTTTATGATTTAATATTGGAACAATACTGGCTAAAAGAGTGGCTATTTTTTGTGTCTCATTTGTTAATGGATTTACTTTTTACTGCATGATTTTTCAAAGCACTGTGAGGTATGATGTTTATCAATAAAGTTTTATCAAGTTTGTATCCCATTTCTGTGTTTTTAGATGGATTTTACATTTGATTCCTCTGTACCATGTAATTCACACTGTGTAGCCATTAAGTTGTTTGTTTCAAATTTTTTTTTATTAAATGTTATACACAATCTAGTTTCCCTACTTCTTTAAAAGGTATGGCTACTGATTGGCTGTACCATTTTAAACATTCTTTTGGAGCCAGCAATCAACAAGGTTTCATTGGAATTCTTCCCTGAATAACCTAAGCCTCATGGTCATAGTTATGATTTTCTGTTTCAATGTTGACTTTTTTTAATAGTTAGATTTATTCAAAAGAATCAGGAAATCTTAATTGCAAGTTACCCAAACATTAAGTGTAAAACTATGCTTAGTAGTAAAAACTAAATTATTCTTATTGGAGACAAACAACATGTTGCAGTACTGCAAGGCTGTTATGGAAGGTGAAGTAGTCAGTCACAAGTTTGGCTAAAACTGTGTACAAAGTTATCTAATGGTTTTTTTTTTTTTTTTTTTAATTTGAGGCCCAAGCCCATTGTCTGCAGGAGTAGAATCACTTGAAGGACTGAAAGCTCCATCCAAATCAGTACTCTAGATTGTTCCTTCAAGCTAGTGTTCAACATGGCCATGTCTGTCTTACTACATTGTTACTCTATATTGCACTGCATAGAGTGCTCTACATAGGCTGGTACTTTACACTCCACAAAGTGCACCAGGTCAGATAGATACATAGGTAAGCACTGCTTTACAGCTGTGCATGAAATTGCATATGGTGCAGTGTTTGAGTTCTCCAGTCCTATGTACTATCTGCACTGACTATATAAGCTGTTGCTATTGTTCTGGAGTGTCATCTCTTAGCCCTGCTCTGGTGTTAGCTTTCTGTTACTATCTCTTATGTTAATGGGTCGGTTTTGACCCGTGTCTTAAATCAGCCATAAAATACCCTAAAAACAATTATCATCCAATTTGTTTCTTACCTCTTGGTTACCTTGTTAGGCTCCCTTATCCATGAAAAGATTGGTTTTAATATTTTTGTTGTGGCCCCCTGGGCCTTTCTTTTAACAGCATACCCCTCGTTTTCAATATTAAAAAAAAGTGGTCAAATGAACCTCAAAAGAATAATGTAAACAAAAGGTTGTTCTGTTACCTAACTATTACTGAGGGGTATTAGATCACATCTCTTAAATGTTCAAAAAAAAAAGATTTTAATCAGGGCTTTGAACCGGTTCAAGGAACGAAAACGAAAACCAGGAACTTTTTCTATTTCACATGGAACAGAAACGAAACCAGAAACTTTATGTTCCGGAACAGAAACGCTTATTAAAAATAATGGTAACCGGTTAATACCAGTTTTTATTTCGTTCCTCAAAGTTTCCGTAGCCTACAAATAAAAAAGCCATTCTTCTCCTGCGCAAGTTTCTATGACCCGCTGGGGTTCACTTCCTGTGTGACGTTCGCTGACTGAATGGAGAGAGCGGGAAGGTGGACTACTAGTGAGTAAGTGCATTACTGAGTGTCTCTGAGCAAAGAAGAGCCTGAACGTTGCAACCTCCCTATTGGCTGTTTGTAAAAATGTATCAATTGTTGCCCTTCCCACGGGAATCATCGCGGGCTCGAGAGACGAGACCTGACGAGTTAGTTCGTTGGTAGCAGAACAAAATGTCTGGACACAAATCGGGTTTTCAGAAAAGGAAAGAAAATAAACGGAGGGTTGAAAATACAAAAAAGGAGGCAGAAAATGCAAAACGAGTTTTAAGGTAGGACAAATGGTTACTTTTCTGAGGCGGCTCGCCGTGGCTGCCTGCAGGCTGATTTATTATAGCCCATTTAGTTAAAATAGTTGATATAAAATGTTTATAGTTATAGTTATGTGATGGTTGTCCTGATTTAGACTGGTGTTTTTTTTGGGGGGGGGGGGGGTTGCGCGATGTTGCACCCGGGTCCAGATTAGGGCAGAACCGGCCCTGGCTACATTTCAGGTGTAGTTTGTTTTATGTATGTATGTACTTGCATAGATGTGTACTTGGCCTTCCAATATGGCGCCTAACAAAATCTCGCGGCGCGGTGACGTCATGCGGTAGCCCTCTATAGGGCCTGACTAGCCTTTGGTAACACACTAAACGAATTCTCTTTCATTTTTGGCACTTTTTCTGTTTGTGTAGATGGGAAGACATACTGAGAATCCAAATCGCCAACATTTGAAATAATAATTATTTTGAATTATTTCTTGTCTTATTTAATGAAGGCTGTAATAGAATTAGCCCACATTTGGCTTAAGCCGGATGAGACAGAGACATAATTTTATAGCCATTTGTTAAATCGCTGACAGGGAACGTAATTAACCGTTCCGGGAACGAAATTTTTTTTGTTCTAACCGGTTCGGGAACGTCTATTTAATGGTGGAACCCAAAACTGGAAACGTTAAAATTCCGTTTCTGTTCGGAACGAACCAATAGGAAAAAAATTCTGGTTCAAAGCCCTGATTTTAATTGTATCAACTATAGTAACATCTATAGTGTTTCGGGTCAGTTTCGACCCATATGTATTTACTTCAAGAAAAGGGCAAAAAAGTTTTGGTTTTTTTTATTCCTGCCTGTCGATGTGTCCCAGAGACTATCAGTGGCCTCATTGCTGGATCTGTACACTCCAGCAAGAACAACACCAATGTAGGCATCCAGGCATTCCTCATCAATGTCATTCCACATGTTGCCATGGACTTTTTTTTCCTTCAAGGTTTGTCATAGCAATTATGACTTTTTTTAGTGACAATGGCATAAACAGATCAAAACATGACTTGATGTCACTTACTCTCGTCACCGCAAACCTTGTGATCCCAGGGGTCGTTTTGATGACATTTGCAGCAGCTGTCCTGCCATGTACGTCAGGAGGTACTGAGCTCCAACAGATGTTGCCACTTTTGGATCTGAATGTTTCAGCAGGAGCAGCTTCAGCACCGGTGACAACCTCATCAGACTGATCAGATGTGCCTGTGTCTTCCGGTTGATACGCCACATCTTCCTCCTCAGAGACCTGCTCATCTCCATCGCTATACTGCTCTGTGTCCTCTGCCTCATTATCAGCAAAGATATGATCCAGAGCTTGGCTTACATTCAGTCCTCTTCTCATTGTTGCATGCTGTAAATTGGAGATGTGTACTCTGCAAGTCACCAACTCTAAACTCAATTGGCCTTACATGCCTGGACATGTCTGTCTTTGTTTGTTCTGTCAAACAGGCAAAGAGAAAAGCCCCTGACTGAAGCTCAAGTGGTTGGAGGAAGAGCTGGCTGTTGGCTGATTGTGTTTGATTTCAGTTTTGGCATTTATTATTGTTTTATAATCTTATATTTTAACTGGGTCGAAATTGACCCTAACAACACAAAGGTCACAATTTTCACCAGAGTATTTTATAATTTAGTAAAATTATTTTTTTGGATTTTATTTTGTTTAAATAGAAGTTCCTGACAAAGTCAAAAAGTCTTGATGCAATAAACAAATTTATGTAGTACTTTTATGCATGCTAAACCTAAAAACGGGTCGGTGCCGTTCGGGTGGCACGGTGGTGTAGTGGTTAGCGCTGTCGCCTCAGAGCAAGAAGGTCTGGGTTCGAGCCCTGTGGCCGGCGAGGGCCTTTCTGTGCGGAGTTTGCATGTTCTCCGCATGGGTTTCCTCCGGGTGCTCCAGTTTCCACCACAGTCCAAAGAGATGCAGGTTCGGTTAACTGGTGACTCTAAAATTGACCGTAGGTGTGAATGGTTGTCTGTGTTAGCCCTGTGATGACCTGGCGACTTGTCCAAGGTGTACCCTGCCGTTCGCCCATAGTCAGCTGGGATAGGCTCCAGCTTGCCTGCGACCCTGTAGAGCAGGATGAAGCGGCTAGATGAGATGAGATGTACGGGTTCCCAATCCTGGTCCTGGAAAACCCTCGGTCACCTTTTAGTGTTCTCCCTGCCCTAACACACCCACTTCATCTCAGGAAAAGCCATTAATTAGCTGCTCATGGGTTTCATGTATAACATGAGCAGGGGCAACTCCAGGACCAACGTTACAGCCCTGTCCTGTAATGGCACACCACTTGGCACAACTTTTCATAGCTCTACCCTTAACCCACCTAAAATTCAATATATAGGTAATGTTTTGACTGTAGGTTTACTGTTTAACTTTTAATGTGGATATGAGCAAGTGATCAGACATGGCACTTGCAGGATGAAGACTGTTCATCAGCATGATTGTGTGGCATTGTATGATGCATTTAGAGTACAGATCTCACAGGTAAAATTAATAACTGACAAGTGTGAATATAAATAATCTCAAGCACATAGCTTTAAAAAATAAAGTCAAAGACCAGGAACTGGTCTTTCCAAGCAGCCTCCTGTCCCAGTATTAACCAGCTCTTAAGGTGCATGGGTGCGGCACAGATCTGTTGCCTTCAGCCTCTTGCCTATTAAATTCTAGTTTAGATTAATTATGGTGATTTAAATCTGGAGTGACAAATCATCAGAGCCAGAACTTGGACAGTGCTGGCGTTTCTGTACACTGGTATCTCCCACTGTACTGTATAGTCATCACAGTTTGGCCCTTGTCACTCAGCTTTATGCTTGCCCATTTTGCCTGCTTCCAACGCATCAACTTCAAGAACTGACTGTTCACTTGCTGCCTAATATATCCCACTCCTTGGTAGGTGCCACTGTAATGAGAAAATGTTGTTCATGTCACCTGTCAGTGGTTTCAATATTATGGCTGATCAGTGTCTATGTAGCCTATAAGTAAATGTATTTGTAAATGCAGAGCTAGGGTATTTAGGGGTGTTGATGATTGAGTTTACCTCTTATCTTACACAGATTTGTTTTTGCTACTGTAAAACATTAACCATTGTTTTAAGATATACAGTAGAGGTGATATAGTTTGAACCCAGTGTGGAATATCTTTTTAAGCATATTTGGGGGGGGGGTGTTCCACTAGATGGTGCCATCGAGTTTTAGTTCAGCCTGCAGTCTTGTAGGTATTATACAGTGGTGCTTGAAAGTTTGTGAACCCTTTAGAATTTTCTATATTTCTGCATAAATATGACCTAAAACATAATCAGATTTTCACACAAGTCCTAAAAGTAGATAAAGAGAACCCAGTTAAACAAATGAGACAAAAATATTATACTTGGTCATTTATTTATTGAGGAAAATGATCCAATATTACATATCTGTGAGCGGCAAAAGTATGTGAACCTTTAGGATTAGCAGTTCATTTGAAGGTGAAATTCGAGTCAGGTGTTTTCAATCAATGGGATGACAATCAGGTGTAAGTGGGCACCCTGTTTTATTTAAAGAACAGGGATCTATCAAAGTCTGATCTTCACAACACATGTTTGTGGAAGTGTATCATGGCATGAACAAAGGAGATTTCTGAGGACCTCAGAAAAAGCGTTGTTGATGCTCATCAGGCTGGAAAAGGTTACAAAACCATCTCTAAAGAGTTTGGACTCCACCAATCCACAGTCAGGCAGATTGTGTACAAATGGAGGAAATTCAAGACCATTGTTATCCTCCCCAGGAGTGGTCGACCAACAAAGATCACTCCAAGAGCAAGGCGTGTAATAGTCGGCAAGGTCACAAAGGACCCCAGGGTAACTTCTAAGCAACTGAAGGCCTCTCTCACATTGGCTAATGTTAATGTTCATGAGTCCACCATCAGGAGAACACTGAACAACAATGGTTTGCATGGCAGGGTTGCAAGGAGAAAGCCACTGCTCCTCAAAAGAACATTACTGCTCATCTGCAGTTTGGTAAAGATCACGTGGACAAGCCAGAAGGCTATTGGAAAAATGTCTTGTGGACGGATGAGACCAAAATAGAACTTTTTGGTTTAAATGAGAAGTGTTATGTTTGGAGAAAGGAAGACACTGCATTCCAGCATAAGAACCCTATCCCATCTGTGAAACATGGTGGTGGTAGTATCATGGTTTGGGCCTGTTTTGCTGCATCTGGGCCAGGACGGCTTGCCATCATTGATGGAACAATGAATTCTGAATTATACCAGCGAATTCTAAAGGAAAATGTCACAACATCTGTCCATGAACTGAATCTCAAGAGAAGGTGGGTCATGCAGCAAGACAACGACCTTAAGCACACAAGTTGTTCTACCAAAGAATGGTTAAAGAAGAATAAAGTTAATGTTTTGGAATGGCCAAGTCGAAGTCCTGAACTTAATCCAGTCGAAATGTTGTGGAAGGACCTGAAGCGAGCAGTTCATGTGAGGAAACCCACCAAATCCCAGAGTTGAAGCTGTTCTGTACAGAGGAATGGGCTAAAATTCCTCCAAGCTGGTGTGCAGGACTGATCAACAGTTACCGTAAACGTTTAGTTGCAGTTATTGCTGCACAAGGGGGGTCACACCAGATACTGAAAGCAAAGGTTCACATACTTTTGCCACTCACAGATATGTAATATTGGATCATTTTCCTCAATAAATAAATGACCAAGTATATTTTTGTCTCATTTGTTTAACTGGGTTCTCTTTATCGACTTTTAGGACTTGTGTGAAAATCTGATGATGTTTTAGGTCATATTTATGCCTAAATATAGAAAATTCTAAAGGGTTCACAAACTTTCAAGCACCACTGTATGTAGATCTACAGAAAGGGTGTTTTTTTTGCTGTTAACAATGGTAGTGGAGTAGGGTATTAGGCAGAAAAAGAAATTTACCAGTCAAAAATAATATTTTATATAATCCTGATAAGCGCCGCAGGTGCGAAGACGAGCGCCGCAGGCGCGAAGTCCCTCTAGGGGGGTCTGGGGGCATGCCCCCCCAGAAAATTTTTGAAATTTAGACTTCATTTCCTGCATTCTAGGACATTTTCAGGGTGAAATGGCGTGTAATTTTTGATCAGAAATATTGCATATTTTTACTTTGTATTTTTTTCAGTTTCACTCCTGAATGTATCAGATGTATGTATGGTGTTTGATTTGGTAACAAAAGTGAAAAGAAAATAAACAACAATGAATTGTATATAATCTTTTGATCTAGTTACAGTATTTAATAAAAAAAAAAAACCAACAGTATTCTATTTTACCATACCCCAATGAAACCCCCTTGTTAATCAATGTATCACACATACCTTTTCTGTCTTTTTGTGGAAAAACGAATCAGTTTTTGTCACATTCAATTTGGGACGTTTGTTGGGATTCATCTTGATCCAGAAGAGTGAGTCAGCAAAAAAAAATGCGGTTCTCCCGCCAAGAAAGAGGAAACTACAACGCAGGGTGTTTGGCAATTTTCGACCAATCAGAATTCGCGATTTATTCAGTCCGCATGTTACAAGATTCAGTGCGGGCCGAAATGGCGGAAATGATGAAATATTCTGATTTTTCATTTCAAGTTTTCAGTATTTTTCGTATTAAACTGTGTTTCTTACGATTTGTAAATGATGGCGGAACCACACACGGACTGGCCATCGGGAGTAGCGGGAGTTTTCCCAGTGGGCCGGTGGTTCAGTGTGGGCCAGCGGAGAAAAAAAAAAAAAAAAAAACAGTTGCGGGCTGGCCTTTAATATGATAAGCAATGTTAACAGTTTCTTTAACAAACTGTTAACATTGCTTATCATATTAAAGGCCAGCGCGCAACTGTAATAAGCAATGTTAACAGTTTCTTTAACAAACTGTTAACATTGCTTATCATATTAAAGGCCAGCGCGCAACTGTTTTTTTTTTTTTTCTCCGCCGGCCCACGCTGAACCACCAGCCCACCGGGAAAACTCCCGCTACTCCCGATGGCCAGTCCGTGTGTGGGCGGAACATAACTGGATTTATCGGATGACATGTGGGAGTATTCATGTGCGAAAATTTTCGGCATTATCGTCCGTTTCAGTATCCGTCTGTGTGTATACTTGCCCGTTGAAATCGGCAATCGCCCGTCAAATTTACGGGTGGACGGGTCTCTGCCTAATACCTTATAGTGGAGAGCTTGTGTAACATGTTGCTCAGATCACGTGTTCAATAGGGCTGAAATCTGGTGAGTGTGAAGCACTTGGTGTAATTTTTATATCGACTTACATCATTTACATTCTTATCAGCCCCTTCAGTGAGCCTACTTGTCCTGTGTATTGGGCCATTGTGTCATCATAATATATAGTCTATCAGTTAAAGTAATATAGTTTTGTCCTGCTGAAGTTTCAAATATGCCTTTCTTTGTAGTGGCATTTTTATGCACTGTGACCTTACTATAATTACCCTTTGGGTGTAGTTGTTGATGGGCTATTCTTACAGACAGTCTCATCACATCCTGCACTGACTGTTTCAGTCACCTGAAGAACAGTTGCTCTTTGGGGTTTTTTCCTCGCATAGTGCACTAAAGCTACTGCATTTGCCCTATCAACTACAATTTTCAAACTGTATTTACTAAAGTCTTTCTCAGAGATCAAAATGTAGATGCCACTATAGTCATCTGTAATTTCTACTGAAATGACCACCAAGGAGGTGTAGTGGTTAGCGCTGTCGCCTCACAGCAAGAAGGTCCAGGTTCGAGCCCCGTGGCCAGCGAGGGCCTTTCTGTGTGGAGTTTGCATGTTCTCCCCGTGTCTGCGTGGGTTTCCTCCGGGTGCTCCGGTTTCCCCCACAGTCCAAAGACATGCAGGTTAGGTTAACTGGTGACTCTAAATTGACCGTAGGTGTGAATGTGAGTGTGAATGGTTGTCTGTGTCAGCCCTGTGATGACCTGGCGACTTGTCCAGGGTGTACCCTGCCTTTCGCCCGTAGTCAGCTGGGATAGGCTCCAGCTCGCCTGCGACCCTGTAGAACAGGATAAAGCGGCTACAGATAATGAGATGAGATGAGATGACCACCAAGGAGCCTTGTGCACCAATCATGATGAAGCCTCTTTCAAAGTCACATATCTTTTCCTCTTTCAAACTTGATCTAATATTAAAGTCAACCATTTTTCCATAGGCCAGTCTGGAGTGTGGAAGGATGTTAAGATGTTAATTGTTGAATTGTGCTTTTTCTGGTAGTGAATGAGGTTAATATAAAAATCTGTAACTATCTTCTGCTTCTTGAAATATTAGTCTATTAGTTTCTCTCTCTCTCTCTCTCTCTCTCTATAGATAGATAGATAGATAGATAGTGCTGTCAAAAATGTCGCGTTATTAACGCGTTAACTTGACTCAATTTTAACGGCGATAATTTTTTTATCGCGAGATTAACGCTCTGTGACATGATGCCACGCCCCGCACAGCCAGAGTCCTCTGCCCTCCCCCGAAGAGCCACGGTGCTCGGCTGGTTTCATTTTCCCATCGGCGGCTCCAGCCCCACTTTGCAGTGGCTGTGACAAGACGTGTTATGCTCTGCAATAAAAAAAAAAAAAAAACATTGGTACAACCAGTGTTCGAACCATGCCGATATTTTCGGGGGGTCCCTTTATTCCCTTGGGGGGGGGGGTGCTTGCGCTTGTCTCAGAGCGCGGCTCTCCATCGCGCGCTCACTTCGGATATGCAAATGCTTCCCGTTACACATGATTGCTATGTCAATAAACATCATTTTGCCAATATTTTAGAGACCCCCCAACATTTCCCAAATCATGTTTTCAAGGGATCTCATGTCTGTTTCAGGGGATCTCGGATCCCCCGTGTACCCCCGTAGTTCGAACGGTGAGTAAGCCCATTCACTTTTTTATGCTGATAAGAGAATTACAATGGTTTTTCATGTGACAAAAATGTGCGATTAAATTGCGATTAATCGCGAGTTAACTATGACAGTCGCGACATTAATTGCGATTAAATATTTTAATCGCTTGACAGCACTAATATATATATATGGGTGATTCTCTTTTTGGGGCAACATTTCATGTCCGCATGTTTTACTTGCCCTGATTTTTGCCCAAACTGTGCCAAATATTAAAAAATAAGGTAAATCAATGATGTGTCAAGTGTTTGCCAAACATTATATGCAATTCAAATGCATTTAAAATATTATTTCATATTTTACACACCTTTTTGGTATCACATGCACTTAATTTTACTGTGTCCCACAGTGCCAGGTAATCAACATCATCTAGTAGAATGACATAAAAAAATATATTTATATAAAAAACTCTTTCACAGTTGAATAGACCAAACTAAGTTTTATTAAATCATGTAATTTAATATGGTAAAGTTCTATTTCTTATATACTATTTTAATCCTACTTTACATGTCTCAGTAGTAATTTTCCCCCTGTTAGAATGAGTGTCATTGCGATGTAATAAAAAACTACAATTCCATACAAGCCATTTACAGGAAGTGACATGATTTTGGAGGCATTTTCAAACTGTGGAAACTGAGGTAAGCTTCTACTAAGACATATCTGTGAAGATACTCAGTCGTCCAGGTACATAGTAATCTGTGGTTGGTAGAAGAGAGCAACTGGACTTGCTTGAAAAGTCTTGAAGACGTTTCGCCTCTCGTCCGAAAGGCATCATCAGTTCTGTCTGTCTCTGTTCAGTGATGGTCGTTCCAGGCTGACAAAATTGAACGATCCGCTCTGGCTAAGATGTCTGCCAGTTTTCTGGAAGTCCTCTCATACTCCCGCACTAGTCTGGAACGACCATCACTGAACAGAGACAGACAGAACTGATGATGCCTTTCGGACGAGAGGCGAAACGTCTTCAAGACTTTTCAAGCAAGTCCAGTTGCTCTCTTCTACCAACCACAGATTACTATGTACCTGGACGACTGAGTATCTTCACAGATATGTTTCTACACACTTTGGGATGAGTTCCCTTCGACTAGTGCGGGAGTATGAGAGGACTTCCAGAAAACTGGCAGACATCTTAGCCAGAGCGGATCGTTCAATTTTGTCAGCCTGGAACGACCATCACTGAACAGAGACAGACAGAACTGATGATGCCTTTCGGACGAGAGGCGAAACGTCTTCAAGACTTTTCAAGCAAGTCCAGTTGCTCTCTTCTACCAACCACAGATTACTATGTACCTGGACGACTGAGTATCTTCACAGATATGTTTCTACACACTTTGGGATGAGTTCCCTTCGACTAGTGCGGGAGTATGAGAGGACTTCCAGAAAACTGGCAGACATCTTAGCCAGAGAGGATCGTTCAATTTTGTCAGCCTGGAACGACCATCACTGAACAGAGACAGACAGAACTGATGATGCCTTTCGGACGAGAGGCGAAACGTCTTCAAGACTTTTCAAGCAAGTCCAGTTGCTCTCTTCTACCAACCACAGACTTCTACTAAGACTCTCTCCTCACTATTTTTTATCTTAAACATGTTACTCCCTTATGGGTCAAGCTTAAAGTTCCCCCCTGTTAAGCTAACTTAAGTGGAATGTTAATTCAATTTTTTTTTTAATATTCAATTTAGTTATTAAAGTAGTGTTAATCTACTGAAGGTCAGATAGCTAATTTTTCATCTATTAAGGAGCTAGCATGAGATTAGCAAAAAATTTTCCACCCTGTCGGGTTCCCCCCTGTTAGAACTATGAGCCTAACAGGGGAGAATGGGAATCTTCCAGGGTGGAAATATTTAAATTATATTATTATTATTATTATTATTATTATTATTACTATTGTTATTGTTATTATTGTTATCAACATTGATTCTATTGTTGTTGTTGTTGTTGTTGTTAATAATAATAATACTTATTATTATTATTATTATTGTTATTATTAGTAGTATTATTATATTAGTATTATATTGTTTTATTGTTTTGTTTTTATATATTTATAACTTTTTTATTGTTTTTTTATAATTACATCTGTTGTAAAATGTAATATATTATATTAAAGTATAAGTATATTATATGCATATTACATATATTAAATGATGTTATTATTATAGTATTATTTTAAATTAAAGATGCACTGTGTAACATTGTGGCCAGAGTACCCAGTCATAATGAATTTACAATTTGATGGTGGTTGTAACTATTCATGAAAAATGTAACATTTGTGAATGGGGCAGCATGAATTTCAGAAATAATCTACTAAAAATATTATACAGTGCACCTTTAAGGTTTTGTTTGCGAACACTCTTATTTAGGCATAAACTGATTGCATTTTGGAAGCCAATGCTTTCAAGATGGCCAACATTATTTTTGTGCCATAGTATACCTCTGTGTGTATGCGTGCAGGCCTGTTCCTGTGCTAAAATAGTGTTTATATTTAATATGGTGTCATACAGACTAATACAATAGAAAATTGAAATTCATGTATTGGTTAGGAAATGGCACCACCACTGAGTGCAGCTGAGATGCAACGGCGATACAGGGCCAAGCGAGATGCTGACCCAGAGAGAAGAGCAATGTACCTGCAGAAAGAAAGAGAGAAGTGGAAGCAAGACAAGGCATCAGGAAGAAAGAAAGGAATATCAGATATGACAGAGAGAGAGATTGTTATTGTTAGGCTATAATAGCTAAATGTTGTTGTTTTTATTATTGTTATAATGGCTAAATTGAAACATATGCCATACCGCAGATGAAATTAAATGTGATGATTTGTGTTTTTCATTGATAAATGTTTGTTCCTCAAACTTTTATTCACATCTTTTAAGGATTACATAACTAAATAAGGGTGGCACGGTGGTGTAGTGGTTGGCGCTGTCGCCTCACAGCAAGAAGGTCCTGGGTTCGAGCCCCGGGGCCGGCGAGGGCCTTTCTGTGCGGAGTTTGCATGTTCTCCCCGTGTCTGCGTGGGTTTCCTTCGGGTGCTCCGGTTTCCCCCACAGTCCAAAGACATGCAGGTTAGGTTAACTGGTGACTCTAAATTGACCGTAGGTGTGAGTGTGAATGGTTGTCTATGTGTCAGCCCTGTGATGACCTGGCGACTTGTCCAGGGTGTACCCCGCCTTTCGCCCATAGTCAGCTGGGATAGGCTCCAGCTTGCCTGCAACCCTGTAGAAGGATAAAGCGGCTAGAGATAATGAGATGAGATCTCATCTCATCTCATTATCTGTAGCCGCTTTATCCTGTTCTACAGGGTCGCAGGCAAGCTGGAGCCTATCCCAGCTGACTACGGGCGAAAGGCGGGGTACACCCTGGACAATTCGCCAGGTCATCACAGGGCTGACACATAGACACAGACAACCATTCACACTCACATTCACACCTACGGTCAATTTAGAGTCACCAGTTAACCTAACCTGCATGTCTTTGGACTGTGGGGGAAACCGGAGCACCCGGAGGAAACCCACGCGGACACGGGGAGAACATGCAAACTCCGCACAGAAAGGCCCTCGATGGCCACGGGGCTCGAACCCGGACCTTCTTGCTGTGAGGCGACAGTGCTAACCACTACACCACCGTGCCACCCATGAGATGAGATGATATAACTAAATAAAAAATAAGTATTGTGTGAAATAGGTGGTGTTGTATGATTTTAAATACTGAAACACTGCTTCCACCCTGTTATGTTCCATTCCACCCTGTTATGTTCCATTCCACCCTGTTAAGTTAAATGTTTTTTTTAAATATTTTGACATAATACTAAATCTTGTTAATATGTTTGTGCTACATTGGAAGGTTAGGAATATTAAATGCACCTATATATGTAGGTTTGAAGAGATGACAATTTGTTCAGTGATATCAGTAAAAGGGATGTTCAAAAAAGTCATTTCATATAGGATACACCCATATACTGTTTTATTATCAAATAACTTTTTATAGATTAAAACTAAATCCTATTATGGGATCAAAAAGGACAAATTATTACTATGAAAATGTTCTTATTCATCAATATTACTATATTGAACTATATGCAATTTACAGGTTAATGTCCCCAACAGGGTGGAACACTTTCAGCAACAACATTTAATAAAACTACCTGTAATTATTACTATATTCATCTCTGAGCTTGACCTTTATGCATTTCTTATAGTTAAACATGTCAATATTGAAAAACAATATGAAAAAATATATTCCACTAGTATTTTTTTCCCCAACTTTACAAACCTGAAATGTTGCCGCAAAAAGACAATCACCTATATATCTCATCTCATTATCTCTAGCCGCTTTATCCTGTTCTACAGGGTCGCAGGCAAGCTGGAGCCTATCCCAGCTGACTATGGGCGAAAGGCGGGGTACACCCTGGACAAGTCGCCAGGTCATCACAGGGCATCACAGGGCTGACACATAGACACAGACAACCATTCACATTCACGGTCAATTTAGAGCTACCAGTTAACCTAACCTGCATGTCTTTGGACTGTGGGGGAAACCAGAGCAAACCCACGCGGACACTGGGAGAACATGCAAACTCCGCACATAAAGGCCCTCGCCCGCCACGGGGCTCGAACCCGGACCCTCTTGCTGTGAGGCGACAGCGCAAACCACTACACCACCGTGCGGCCCATATAGATAGATAGATAGGCCCTTGTCACTCAGCTTTATGTGTGCCCATTTTGCCTGCTTCCAACGCATCAACTTCAAGAACTGACTGTTCACTCTTAACAGGTTTTTCTGGTGTACACACTTTCTTCACCTGTCAGGGTCACTATATGTTCGTCAGAGATGCTCCTCTATGTCTCATTCAAGGATAACATTAAAATTCATGGAGCGGTTTGGACATGTCTCTCCCTCTCTAACCTTTTGATTCAACTCATGTCAGAGCAGTTTAGTGGCAGAGGATCCTATGCCTATCCTGGGAATATTGGGGGGTGATGTGGGAAATACAGCCTGGAGGGGAGGCCAATCTATCACAGGGCACTATGCACACACTAATTTACACCACACTCTTTACTGGCATGTTTTTGGGTGGTGGTGGGAAACTGGATAACCCAGAGGAAACCCAGAAGGACATGAGAATATGCACAGAAACGCCACACACAGACAGTAACCTGGGCTCAGGATCGAGTCCACGATCTTGAATCTGTGAGACATCATAATAATTTCTAAACTTAATTTATAAACTGTAGGTTTTCACAGGAAAGGAAGAAAGACAGGAACTGTATCTTCCACTTTCTTGTTTTTGAAAATGGACAAGTTATATAATTATAGTTTTGATAAAACAAAAAAATGTTTCACCTACTTCAGCATAATGTACATTTCACTGCCTTTCATTTATTTATCTGCAGCAAGTGGTGATTTTTAAGTCCTGTTTTAGTTGTTTATTATTATTATTTTGTCCTGCGTGCCTCATCGTTATGGAAATATTGTCCTTTATGGGTCAGTCTAACAGCCTAACCTATATTTCATATACAGTGCTGCTTGAAAGTTTGTGAACCCTTTAGAATTTTCAATATTTCTGCATAAATATGACCTAAAACAACATCAGACTTTCACACAAGTCCTAAAAGTAGATAAAGAGAACCCAGTTCAACAAATGAGACAAAAATATTATACTTGGTCATTTATTTATTGAGGAAAATGATCCAATATTACATACCTGTGAGTGGCAAAAGTATGTGAACCTTTGCTTTCAGTATCTGGTGTGACCCCCTTGTGCAGCAATAACTGCAACTAAACGTTTCCGGTAACTGTTGATCAGTCCTGCACACCGGCTTGGAGGAATTTTAGCCCATTCCTCCGTACAGAACAGCTTCAACTCTGGGATGTTGGTGGGTTTCCTCACATGAACTGCTCGATTCTTTATTCTTCTTTAACCATTCTTTGGTCAAACAACTTGTGTGCTTAGGGTCGTTGTCTTGCTGCATGACCCACCTTCTCTTGAGATTCAATTCATGGACAGATGTCCTGACATTTTCCTTTAGAATTCGCTGGTATAATTCAGAATTCATTGTTCCATCAATGATGGTAAGCCGTCCTGGCCCAGATGAAGCAAAACAGACTCAAACCATGATACTACCACTACCATGTTTCACAGATGGGATAAGGTTCTTATGCTGGAATGCGGTGTTTTCCTTTCTCCAAACATAACACTTCTCATTTAAACCAAAAAGTTCTCATCTTGGTCTCATCTGTCCACAAAACATTTTTCCAATAGCCTTCTGGCTTGTCCACATGATCTTAACAAACTGCAGATGAGCAGTAATGTTCTTTTTGGAGAGCGGTGGCTTTCTCCTTGCAACCCTGCCAGTGTTCTCCTGATGGTGGACTCATGAACATTAGCCAATGTGAGAGAGGCCTTCAGTTGCTTAGAAGTTGCCCTGGAGTCCTTTGTGACCTCGCCGACTGTTATACGCATTGCTCTTGGAGTGATCTTTGTTGGTCAACCACTCCTGGGGAGGGTAACAATGGTCTTGAATTTTCTCCATTTGTACGCAATCTGTCTGACTGTGGATTGGTGAAGTCCAAACTCTTTAGAGATGGTTTTGTAACCTTTTCCAGCCTGACGAGCATCAACAACGCTTTTTCTGAGGTCCTCAGAAATCTCCTTTGTTCGTGCCATGATACACTTCCACAAAAATGTGTTGTGAAGATCAGGCTTTGATAGATCCCTGTCCTTTAAATAAAACAGGGTGCCCACTCACACCTGATTGTCATCCTATTGATTGAAAACACCTGACTCTAATTTCACCTTCAAATTAACTGCTAATCCTAGAGGTTCACATACTTTTGCCACTCACAGATATGTAATATTGGATCATTTTCCTCAATAAATAAATGACCAAGTATAATGTTTTTGTCTCATTTGTTTAACTGGGTTCTCTTTATTTACTTTTAGGACTTGTGTGAAAATCTGATGATGTTTAGGTCATATTTATGCAGAAATATAGAAAATTCAAAGGGTTCACAAACTTTAAGTATTTTGAGGAAAATGATCCAATATTACATATCTGTGAGTGGCAAAAGTATGTGAACCTCTAGGATTAGCAGTTAATTTGAAGGTAAAATTAGTCAGGTGTTTTCAATCAATGGGATGACAATCAGGTGTGAGTGGGCACCCTGTTTTATTTAAAGAACAAGGATCTATCAAAGTCTGATCTTCACAACGCATGTTTGTGGAAGTGTATCATGGCACAAACAAAGGAGATGTCTGAGGACCTCAGAAAAATGCATTGTTGATGCTCGTCAGGCTGGAAAAGGTTACAAAACCATGTCTAAAGAGTTTGGACTCCACCAATCTACAGTCAGACAGATTGTGTACAAATGGAGAAAATTCAAGACCATTGTTACCCTCCCCAGGAGTGGTTGACCAACAAAGATCACTCCAAGAGCAAGGCATGTAATAGTTGGCAAGGTCACAAAGGACCCCAGGGTAACTTCTAAGCAACTGAAGGCCTCTCTCACATTGGCTAATGTTCATGAGTCCACCATCAGGAGAACACTGGCAGGGTTGCAAGGAGAAAGCCACTGCTCTCCAAAAAGAACATTACTGCTCATCTGCAGTTTGTTAAGATCATGTGGACAAGCCAGAAGGCTATTGGAAAAATGTTTTGTGGACAGATGAGACCAAGATGAGAACTTTTTGGTTTAAATGAGAAGTGTTATGTTTGGAGAAAGGAAAACACCGCATTCCAGCATAAGAACCTTATCCCATCTGTGAAACATGGTAGTGGTAGTATCATGGTTTGAGCCTGTTTTGCTTCATCTGGGCTAGGACGGCTTGCCATCATTGATGGAACAATGAATTCTGAATTATACCAGCGAATTCTAAAGGAAAATGTCAGGACATCTGTCCATGAACTGAATCTCAAGAGAAGGTGGGTCATGCAGCAAGACAACGACCCTAAGCACACAAGTTGTTCTACCAAAGAATGGTTACAAAAGAATAAAGTTAATGTTTTGGAATGGCCAAGTCAAAGTCCTGACCTTAATCCAAACGAAATGTTGTGGAAGGACCTGAAGCGAGCAGTTCATGTGAGGAAACCCACCAAATCCCAGAGTTGAAGCTGTTCTGTACAGAGGAATGGGCTAAAATTCCTCCAAGCTGGTGTGCAGGACTGATCAACAGTTACCGGAAACGTTTAGTTGCAGTTACTGCTGCACAAGGGGGTCACACCAGATACTGAAAGCAAAGGTTCACATACTTTTGCCACTCACAGATATGTAATATTGGATCATTTTCCTCAATAAATAAATGACCAAGTATAATATTTTTCTCATTTGTTTAACTGGGTTCTCTTTATCTACTCTTAGGACTTGTGTGAAAATCTAATGTTTTTGGTCATATTTATGCAGAAATATAGAAAATTCTAAAGAATTCACAAACTTTCAAGCACCACTGTATGCACATATTCTCAATTGGATTGAGGTCTGGGCTTTGATTAAACCATTCAAAGACATTTAAATGTTTCCCTTTAAACCACTCCAGTGTCGCTTTAGCAGTATGTTTAGGGTCATTGTCCTGCTGGAATTGGAACCTTCGTCCCAGTCTCAAACCTCTGAATGACTCAAACAGGTTTTCCTCCAGAATTGCCCTATATTTAGTGCCATCCATCTTTCCTTCAGGCCTGAACAGTTTTCCTGTCCCTCCAGATGAAAAATATCCCCACAGCATGATACTGCCACCACCATGCTTCACTGTAGGAATGGTGTTTTCAGAGTGTTGGGTTTGCACCATACATGGCATTTCCAGTGATGGCCAAAAAGTTCAGTTTTAGTCTCATTTGACCAGAGAATCTTCTTCCATGTGTTTGGGGAGTGTGCCACATGCTGTTGGGCAAACTCCAAATGTGTTTTCTTAAGCAATGGCTTTTTTTTTCTGGCCACTCTTCCATAAAGCCCCGCTTTGTGGAGTGTACAGCTTAAAGTGGCCATATGGACAGATACTCCCATCTCCGCTGTGGATCTTTGTAGCTCCTTCAGTGTTATCTTTAGTGTCTTTGTTGCATTTCGGATTTAATGCCCTCCTTGCCTGGTCAGTGAGTTTTGGTGGGTAGCCTTCTCTTGTCAGGTTTGTAGTGGTGCCATAATGGATGAAAATGAGCAGTTATGCTAACTCCGGCGTCTTTACACTATGTATTGTTACTAATGTTCATTAAGATGTAATGTCCCTATCAGATAAACCGATAAAATAAATATTCTTTTCATTTTGCTATAATGGATTTAATGGTGCTCCGTGGGATATTCAAAGTTTGGGATATTTTTTTATAACCCAACCCTGATCTATACTTCTCCACAACTTTGTCTCTGACCTGTTTGGAGGCTCCTTGGTTTTCATGTTGTTTGCTTAGTAGTGTTGCAGAGTCAGGGTCCTTCCAGAACAGGTTGATTTCTCCAGACATCATGTGACATGTGACCCTTTGATTGCACATAGGTGGATCTTAAGCAACTAATTATGTGACTTATGAAGTGAATTGGGTGGCACGGTGGTGTAGTGGTTAGCGCTGTCGCCTCACAGCAAGAAGGTCCAGGTTCGAGCCCCGTTGCCGACGAGGGCCTTTCTGTGCGGAGTTTGCATGTTCTCCCTGTGTCCGCGTGGGTTTCCTCTCGGTGCTCCGGTTTCCCCCACAGTCCAAAGACATGCAGGTTAGGTTAACTGGTGACTCTAAATTGACCGTAGGTGTGAATGTGAGTGTGAATGGTTGTCTGTGTCTATGTGTCAGCCCTGTGATGACCTGGCGACTTGTCCAAGGTGTACCCCGCCTTTCGCCCGTAGTCAGCTGGGATAGGCTCCAGCTTGCCTGCGACCCTGTAGAACAGGATAAAGCAGCTAGAGATGATGAGATGAGATGAGAGAGATATGAAAGGGGGTGAATACCTATGCACACTCCAGATTTCTGGGTTTTTTTTGTTGTTTTTATGGGTTTTTTTTAATTATTGTGTCACTATAAAAAAATAAAAAAACGTGCACTTTTAAAGTGGTAGGCATGTTGTGTAAATCAAATGGTGCTAACCCCCAAAAATTCATTTTAATTCCAGCTTGTGATAAAACAGGACAAACATCAAGGGGGATGAATACTTTTGCAAGACACTGTATATAAATGAGTGAAATATTCGATATCCATTGTAAAAAATAGTTTTAAAAAAGCTTGGAAAATATCCACCTTTTGGTACTTTCACTTCATCTCACACTGAAAAAAAATGAGAAAAATCCAAACTTTAATTTAAATAAATTTACTGAGAGAAAAACAGATCCCTCAAAAAGAAATAATTATTTTCAACAAAAACACATGTGCCACCCCTGCATTTAATGCTTTGTACAACCCCCTTTGCCTGTGAAACATCACTGAGTCTTCTACTATAACATTTTGTAAGGTTGGCGATACAGAGCAGGGCATCTGAGACCATCTTTACACAATCTCTCCAGATCATCCAGGGTCCTCGGCCCTCTCTTGTGCTCTCTCCTCTTCAGCTCACCCCACAGGTTTTCACTGGGGTTCAGGTCAGGGGACTGAGAGATGGCCAGGGCAGAAGCTTGATTCTGTGGTCAGTTAACCATTTTTGTTGATTTGGACATGTACTTCGGATCATTGTCCTGCTGGAAGATCCAATGATGGCCCAGTTTTAGCTTCCTGGCAGAAACAGGCAGGTTTTGATTTAAAATGTCCTGGTATTTCAT
Organism: Neoarius graeffei; assembly: GCF_027579695.1. Taxonomy (NCBI): domain Eukaryota; kingdom Metazoa; phylum Chordata; class Actinopteri; order Siluriformes; family Ariidae; genus Neoarius; species Neoarius graeffei. Next base: position 26,753,174 of record NC_083595.1, read on the forward strand.
GAAGTCCTTAATGCCATGTACCCTCACAAGCTTTCCGGGGCCTTTGGAGGAAAAACACCCACAAAACATCACAGAACTTCCACCATATTTAACAGTTGGGTTCTTTTCATTATAGCCATCCTTCTTTTTACACCAAACCCACCTTGAGTGTTTTATTGTCAAAAAGCTCCATTTTTGTTCCATCAAAACAGAGAACATGGTTTCAGTCAAAGTTGTAGAAGTGTTTCGCAAACTTCAGGTGCTTGTTTGTGGTTAACTGACAGAAAAGTTGTTTTGTTTTTTTTCGAGCAAACCTTCCAAATAATCTGTTGGCATGGAGGTGGTGTCTGATGGTGGTTTTGGAGACATGGAAACCCCAAGATTTTTTTTTCTTCTGTAATTCACCAACAGTGTTCTGTGAGGATGTTTTTGCCTTTCTTACCCTCTTCTTCACTGTTTGTGGGGGCAAAATAAATTTGGGTTTGTAACAGTTCCAGCTGGTGTCTACTTTTTTATTATTGCCCTAGCAGTAGAAATGGACATTTTTAGGCGAGTAGCTTTTTTTTAATAACCATTCCCTGACTTATGAAGGTCAACACACATCTCCATCACTTGGTTTGTGTGTTCTGTTATCTTTCCCATGTTGATGGATGACTAAGGGAATTTGGCCTCTGTCACCTCATATTTGTACCCCAGTTAAGTAGGAAGTCATGGATTAAAGCTTGAAAGTTCCTACACACTCCAATCAACTCATAAATATAGTACAATTTAAATGGGAAACATGCTTGAATTACATTGTGTTCACTATAATTTCCAGGGGTGCCAATAACAGTGGCACATGTTTTTGTGGAAAATAATGATTTCCTGATGAGGGATTTGTTTTTCTCTTGGAAAAAAAAAAATTCAATTCAAGGTTGGATTTTTTTTCTCTTTTTTTTCCAGTGTGAGATGAAGCCACTAAACCCAAAAGGTGGATATTTCATGTAGGGCACTGTGTGTGCGCGACATTTCATATTTTATATACTGTATATATACACAACCCCGATTCCAAAAAAGTTGGGACAAAGTACAAATTGTAAATAAAAACAAAATGCAATAATTTACAAATCTCAAAAACTGATATTGTATTCACAATAGAACATAGACAACATATCAAATGTCGAAAGTGAGACATTTTGAAATTTCATGCCAAATATTGGCTCATTTGAAATTTCATGACAGCAACACATCTCAAAAAAGTTGGGACGGGGCAATAAGAGGCTGGAAAAGTTAAAGGTACAAAAAAGGAACAGCTGGAGGACCAAATTGCAACTCATTAGGTCAATTGGCAATAGGTCATTAACATGACTGGGTATAAAAAGAGCATCTTGGAGTGGCAGCGGCTCTCAGAAGTAAAGATGGGAAGAGCCATCTAATCCCAATCT